>NW_007746607.1:0-5424 GCF_000696425.1 Galeopterus variegatus | reverse complement strand
ATATACTATCAATGTATATAACATAAGTTGTAGAAAATTAAAAGCACCTATGTTTTGATCAATTATTAAATTCTTGAATATATTTTAGGAAAAAGACCTTTTTCCTTTCTCTCATTCACTCACTCACATGTTCAACTATATGTGCCTACAAGCACTAGTTCCAATGAAAAACTTTACACTCTAGATATAATGTAAACAACTATCATTTAATTTACTGTGCTTTAATGAAAATATATATAAAGTACCATGAGAACACAAAAAAGAAGAAAATATAAATGAAATATTTGGGTACTGTTAAAACAATTTCGAATTAATCCTACATTAAATTTTATTTTGTTGCCCTACTTACCTTAAACTATTATGTACACAGACAAGATAAAAAAAAGATACATATTTAATATATGAGGGGACTTCACAAAGTTCATAAAAAGGTTCATATTACTTTTTAATTCTATTTTACATGAACTTTTTGAAGTCCCCTGGTATATTACACATATATTATAAATAGGAGGGGGGGGTTGGCAAATAATCTGCATTATTTCAAGCTTTGGGCATCACTGCTCTTAAATATTACCTGCATGATATTGATACTTAGTTGGCAAACCTCCTCCTATGTTTTAGGCTGTTGAAAGACCTATGAGAAAGAACTTGGATTAAAATTTTTTGACTATGATAGAAAAACAAAACTTTTTGTTTATGAAGTTAGATATAAAAGTTGAAACATGGAAAACTGCTTCGGGTGTGGGCACCCTCACCCTGAGAGGAACATGAGTAAAGAGCTGGCCTGTCAGGTGGTTCTCTTACCACGGTGATTCTGTGGTCAGAAGACAATGAAGTACAGGAACATGAGGAAAGAGCTGGCCTGTCAGGTGGTTCTCTTACCATGGTGATTCTGTGGTCAGAAGACAACGAAGTACGGAACTGGTTGACGATATCCAGGTCAACCATTAGTTCTGTACCTCTATACTCTACCTACAAGACTTACACTTCCCATGCAGCTTTCATGAGCCTAACTTAAAGCCAGAATTCAGCAGGCCAATGTACTATAGCTAAACTAAGTGAAACATGCAAGCAAGAAGGCCAAAAAGCTCTTGTGTTGCAATGACTAAGAAATTTACAACTCTGACTCCCAACAGCTCCTTGGGAAGTTCAGAAATAGGGATGGAACTGAACAGAAAACTTACACTGGCCTCTCCAGCCTTACACTCAAGAATTCCTTTTAGTGACTGCAGGGAATGTACAATACACTGTTCAAACTGACATGGCTGAAGGAGAAAAAAATGTGTATATTAAAATTCAAAAACAAGCACTGGTTATTAAGACATCTCAGGGTCCTTCAAAAAGTTCATGAAAAAATGTACTTGAAAGATAATATGAATCTTTCGCATGAACTTTTTGGAAGACCCCTATATTTAACAGAAGTGAATATGGCCAAAAACTGTAAATTTTCCAGATTAATTCAAAGAAACAGATATGCAAATAATCTGATAAAGTTATTGAGTTATAGGTTTAGCATATGTTTTGCATTTAGTATTTAAAAATGAGAGTTTTGAGACTCTAATGTACATTTAATTCAACTGGAATAGATCGCAGGTATAATTAAAAATTCTCTTCAAAATTCTACTCTTCTGTGAGGCAAATAATAAAATAAGGAGCAGATATAATGAGTTTATATTTTAAATGCTACTTCTCAGGTATATTCTGTGATGAGCTCAATCTCCTAGATTTTCTACATCTGATACTGTTCAACAAAATTTAATATTAATAACAATTCAGAGGAGGTTCAAGATCTTTAAATCAATTAAGTTATTGCAGTCTTTTTACATCCATTAAGTCAAGAAATGAAACGTGAAAATGTGTCCAACCAATAACATTTCAACAGAAGCTTGACTGAACCCAAACATCTTAGCTCCAAAGTATGTTTAAGGTTTTACACTGTGCCAGGAATTACTCCAGGTGACAGAGACAGGACTGAGCAAGACAGAGATCTCATGTGTTCGTTCCAGGAGGGAGACACTACAATGAAAGTAACAGCCAACAAAATGGTGTAGAAATAAAATACCTGCAATTACAAACTTTAACGAGTGTCATGAAGAAAACAAGTGGAGCTCACAGAAAATAATGACCAAGAGGGGCCTGCTCTCTATAGGCGAGGGGTCAAAGAAGTTCCTGAGGACACTAAGAACACTCGAGCCGAGACCGGAACGGCGCCCAGAGAAGGAGGGTGAGTTTGCAGGCAAGGAAAGCATGAATGCAAGGGTAAAAGTAGGCGAGAAAGGCCGGTCGTAGGCCACGACCACCGCGCCGGAGCTCTGCGCACAGGAGAGAGGCCGGGGTTCTCTTCAAGGGGCACCAAACTATGGGAGGCTCAACACTCAACCGTGCAAGAAATCTGGAGTGAGAACCTGTCCTCAATACACCCATAAATTTTTACAAGGTTTGGGGGAAAAAAATGAACAGAGGAAAGGAAATGACACTTATGTACACACAAAATTCTTAACAGAAGGAACTCAGACAAAGAAAGCTTTAATGTGATTTTATCAGGGCACTTTGAAACCACCATATAGAATACTTAAAACTAGTACAAAAAAAAAAAAAAAGGAATATAGAATGAAATACCAACTGCACAGGAAGCATTTAAAGAGTCAAAACATTTACTAGATGACTGACCTTATTCATCTGACCTAGCTGCCTCAGGAGGTATAAAAATTTAAGACAAAATAATAGTCATCATCACAAATCGAGAATTAAATCCAGAATTCAAATGTAGGCAGTTAAATTTGACATTCAGGGCCGGCCTGGTGGCGCACTGCTTCATTGCGCCGCTTGGGAGCGCGGCGGCGCTCCCGCCGAGGGTTCGGATCCCACATACAGACCGGCTGCTCACTGGCTGAGCGAGGTGCAACACCAAGGGTTGCGATCCCATTGCCGGTCCCGGTCCGGTACGGGCGCGACACTGAGGGTTGCGATCCATTGCCGGACACGAAAAAAGACAAAAAGGAAAAAAATAAAATAAATAAATAAATAAAATAAATAAATTTGACATTCATATGTCATTAGACTTCTTGTATTAAAATTTGAACTAGACTTTCTTATTAATTTTATTTGTATATCTGTATTAATACAATAAATGGATAGAGAATACTAGGAAGTTTCAATTAAATGAGAGTAAATGACAGTCTAAACATTTGCTATTTCTTTTTTCTAAAAAGAAAGAAATAGCACTGTCTCTGTATATCGTCAGTGAATCATCCAATTTACCCGACTATCAGAAGTTATCACAAATCATTCCAATTCTTCTGAAAGAAGAAAATTCTCAGAATTATCCAAATTGAGAAAAGGCAGAAACCATTTTCAACATGAGAAGAAAACAGGATGCTTTCAAATGAGCTGTTTCACAGGGCCCTGAAGTGAGGTTCTAATTAAAGATAATACTTCAGCTGAAAGAACAGTCATAACGAGGCTAACCTGAATGTTCATTTCTCTATGTGATAAAGAACATTTTCCTATCCCAGCCACAGGGAAAGTAAAGCATTCTCATCTCAAACAAATGGGATTGGTACTGTGGAAATGTTACGAAAATATGAATTAGAGGTAAATGTGAAGACAATGTAAATTAGAGCACAGTGCTGATAACACCAAGGTCAAGGGTTCAGGTCCCCTTACCAGCCAGCCACCAAAAAAAAAAAAGAAAGAAAAAATGTAAATTAGAGGTATGTGACAAGCTTTGGTACAATTTAAGTCACTGTTCAAACTACGAATTTTACACACACTTTAGGGTGCAATACTCAAAGCTAGAATCTACCCCGTGCTCTAAGTTTGATTCACCTTTTCTCTTAAGGAGGTCCATGCTAAATAGCTGGCAAGCCTGCCCAGCATTATCAAGTCTTATCGTGCTAGCACGTTTCTTCAGTGACACTTGACTAGAAAATGTCTTGGCTGACTCCAGACATGCTCGGCTGACTCCAGACGTGCTACTTCCTGTGGATCATTCATTCACAAAGCACACTCGGGTTTAGTTCTTTTCTGCACACAGTCATGTGGCTTGTGTGTGTGTAAGGTCAAACATGAAATTAGTTATTTTATGGTTACAACTGCAGTAGTACAGGTTAAGCATCCCTAATGTGAAAATCTGAAATCCAAAATGCTCCAAAATCTAAAACTTTTTGAGTGCCAACATGACACTCAAAGGAAATGCTCACTGTATTCTGCAAATATTCCAACAACCAAAAAAAATCCAAAATCCAAAATACTTCTGGTACCAAACTGAAAGGGATACTCAACCTATATACTTAAACTTTAAAAACAAACTACCAATAAGCCTCCGCAGTAACCACTTCAGAGCATCTTTGCAGAGGATGGCCCACTATGAACAGGGAAACACAGCCCTGAGGTGTGGCAGCTCTTAGGAAGTGCACACGTTTGCGAGAAGCACTAACCTGGAGAAGGACCGAAAGCCAACACCTGTTTTATGGCTAAGAGTTATTTAATTTCTGTCAGGTTTTTTTAATGGAACATAGAACCTTGACAACAGAGACTACATTTTCTCAAATTGAACATATAAATTTTTTTTCCTTTGCACAGACTGATCAGAGGCAGGTAACCAGGAATCAGGCATCAATTTGTCTAATCTGCCCACACCTATTTCATTTGGGACAGGTTATTCAGTGGTCCAATGATCACTTTTTGGCCTGTCCTTCAGACTCACTGTTATAATTAGGATAGGGTTATATGAAAGAGCTTAGAAAATAGCAAGGGTAATGTGAACCTAAGAAATCATTATCATAGAAGCCCCATTTATTACAAGTATTAGTTGAACAAATAAAAATGCTTTACATTTGTTCTATGCGTTGCAGTTTACAGAGTTCTTTAGTCCACAGTGCCTTGTTTAAACCTAACCCCAAACCCCATGAAGAGGTGCTCTGCCCCTTCTTTGCAAATTAGGGTGAGACAGATAGTGTGGTTCCTTTAGGACTGTGTGGAGGCCCAAGCCAGGTTCTGACTTAAACCAAAAAGCAGTCCACTTTTTGTACCATCACTGTCCAACAGAAGTATAATGTGAGCCACAGACACAAGCCACATATGTAATCTTAGACTCTCCAGTAACCACATTAAAAAAAACAAAAAAGAAATAAAGTTAATTTTAATATAATTTACTTAATGCAATCTATCCAAATATTGTAATCTCAACATGTACTCAATATAAAAAGTTGAGATATTTTACATTCTGTCTCTTTGTGCATCTCAAGTGGCTCCCTTACTGGGTGGTACAGGACTGCCCCACGCCTTTCACTAAAGATTTAGTGTGAGGAAACAGGTGTAGATATTCAACTCTATAACCCACAGATATGCATAATCAATTATGTTTCCATAAAAAAAGAAAAAAAATATTTAGTGTAATGGAGAGTTAGCTATAGAATTTGT
>NW_007746606.1:13023-13242 GCF_000696425.1 Galeopterus variegatus | reverse complement strand
TCACTTCTGAAATTAGATTACAAAAAGACCGTGGTTTCTGTCTTCAGCATACTTTCTGTTGTTCTCCAGACCATTCTGAGGAAAACAGCTGCCTTGTTGTGAGCTGATCTATAGGGCAGCTCACATGGCAAGGTGTCGATGACTCTGACCAATATCCGGAGAGGGAAGCCTGCCAAGAGCCATGCGAGGCAGCATGGAGGCAGATCGCCTCAGTGGTGC
>NW_007746606.1:5821-7574 GCF_000696425.1 Galeopterus variegatus | reverse complement strand
TTTTTTTTTTCTTTCTCTCTTTTAAAAAAATTACACTAAAAATTTTGGACAGCTGCCAAAAGCTTGGAGTACAGCTGCATTTTGTAAATTAATTAAATGTCATAACCCTGTTTGCAGTTTCCATCAGTAACTGGAATGAACGCTATAAAAAAGGGAATTTACTAAAGGAATGTGTTGTGTAATTTAATGTATGCTAGATGTAGGTGGTCTAAAAACTATTTTACTGCATTCCTACTTTTTACTCACAAACTTTTCAAATACTGTCACTAAAGTGTGAATACCATTAGACAAAAGGAAGTCAGCTAAGACCTTTATATAGCATTATTTTAAATAATCCTTTCTCTATTTTCTATATCAGTTTGTATAGTTAGCTAATCCATCTACCTATTGTAATATTAGGTGGTGAAAAATGTCTTGCATCCTGTCTTTGAGGTAATTACATACATTCCTTTTCAATTTCCTTTTGTTGACTTTTGTTATATTTTGTATCATAGCATTAGTAAGTAGGATGTCTTTTGGGTGAAGAAAATCCCTTATTTCCGATCTTTGTCATTTACAAATTAATGACTCAAAGCATTACATGTGCACTTCCATAACTGTTTGTCTTGGTGTGGCCCCTGATGAAAATGATTTCCACTATCAAAAGTATGCTGATCTCTGACATGATCTCTTGGTATTTTTTTGTTTTCTCTAAAAGTACAGGAATTGTCTGTCGGAAGTCCCTTGACAAGAAAATTTACCAAGAACATTATTGGATTGGTAAACTTGACAGTTTCTTTGCTAAAAATTCCAACTTTCATAGCTTAAATTCTTCTTACCCTACAGCTATTTTTTCTTTCATCTCATTTTTTATATACTATTCTTATTTGCATAAAGTATTTTTTATTAACTTCATTTTGTTACTTAGGTGTGGATCACAGTTAAACTGCATAGCTATGGCAACATAACATGTTCACACTTTGTATTAATTATGAACATTAAAGAAGCTTCATTTAACTGCTGGAATGACCCTGAGGCTCTCGTCTGTAGTTTCACATAAGAGAGACCCAAAGGAAAATCATAAGGTCTGGCTGTGGCTTTCTCCCAGTTAAGAAGAAGCTTCTAAGCTCTAGATCCTACACTGTTTATTTATTAATTATCCTGTCGTTGCTTCCAATAACCCAGGATATAAGTACATCTAATTCATCATACACGGTGCCACTAGCAGACTCACTGGCAATGGTATTGTTATCAGTTAGGATGTTTTTCTTTGTAATATCAGCATAGATCTACTTGTTTAAACAGTAAAGAGATGTCTTGCTTCCATAAACAAGAAAACCAAAGGGAGTGCGATTTTAGGTTTCTCGCAATCAGGACCAGAGCTCTCAGAGATGTATCTCTGCTAGTTTTAAGTCCTACATGCATCTAAGTTGGCTTTATTTTCAGGTTGCCTTTCCCCATCACAAGACATCTGTAGTAGCTCCAGTTTTCACATACTGACATGTCACCATTAAGAAGAAGAAAAGGGCCTACATTCCACGGTCACCTTCTTGCAACAGAGGAAAGCTTGCCTGGAACCTTTCCCGAATGCTTCCCCTCATGTTCCCTTGGCCAGAACTGAGTCATGTGCCCACCCCAAATCAATCTCTGGCAAGCAGAATGGTATTCAATGATCAGTAGACAATCAAGAGTCACTTACTGGAGCTAGGGATGGCTGGGCAGGTCAGGTAGACAGGTGAACAAGGAGGCAAGCTTTCAGGTTGGGAGAGGAGAT
>NW_007746606.1:3488-3927 GCF_000696425.1 Galeopterus variegatus | reverse complement strand
CTGCAATTCTATATTCCTGACCTGCCTCCACTGAGTGGTCCTACTCTGATTGAGGGGAAGATCAGCTGTCCATGCTGTGCCCCAGTGTTTCCTTAGTGGGTCCGTCTCCCACTACCCATGCTCCAAACAATTCCCATGGGACAGGCCGTGCACCAGTCCATTGTGATGACTCCCCGGCCTCTGAGTGGCTCCTTTTTTTCAGTCGCTGTGGCTCCTTGCTCCTATGTGGCTCCTATAGGAACCCTATTAGTGGTCTTGCTGGCCTGGGGGACACCAAGGCCCTCTTCTCCCCTGCTGCCTCCAAACAACTTCATCCGAAGGGCACAGCTGTGGCTTTTGCCAGCTCCTGCTCCGTGTGCTCACCGGCTCCAGCCTTGAAGGGGCCAGGGCTTGAAAAAGTCGGGAGGTTCTTTCTTCCTCTTATCGTGGTTTCTCCTGC
>NW_007746606.1:0-868 GCF_000696425.1 Galeopterus variegatus | reverse complement strand
CTGGGGATCGAAATGGGCTGAACAATCTCTGACACCCACTATGGGCTTCTTCCTAGCAGGGGTGCCCCCCTCACCCTGATTAGGCTCTGACTCCCTGTGCTGGGCTGGCACTCCGTGTGTGTCCCCTCCTCATCCTGCCTGTGTTCTGATGCCACCTGTTTGGTTCCCCTTCACATGAATACCCTCATTACCTTTCTTGGGCCAGCCTTTTCACAACAGCCCCTGTCCACATATGAACATCCGTCTCTCTCTGTTCCTGCTTAGCTTCCCATCACCAGACAACGCCCACCTCTGTCTAAACCCCCTCCTCACCCTGCTCGGGCTTTGACACACTATGCTAGGTTGCGCTGCCTGGGGGGTGCTCCATTCACTCAGCTGGAGGCTGACGGTCCACAGCAGGCTGCCCGTACCCCACATGGATACCCTCCTCTCCCTGCTGGAGCTCCTACAACACCATTAGGCTGCCCTCATTCCTTTCCTCGTGGACATTCTCTCACCTGGCTTGAACTCTGACACTGCACCTAATTGTCCCCCACCCCCCACCCATGGGTTTACTCTCTGCAACATGCTGAGTCCCCAAATCCCCAATATGGGCACACTGTATGCATGGACGTTGTCTTCACCCAGCCTGGGCTCTGACACCTGCACCCTCCTTTACGCCACTGAGACTGATTGCTTATGCAGCAACAGTCTGTTCCTCTAGAGTTAAAACCTTGCTTGGATGCAATTTTCATGGCAGTCTATTTAAAGAAGCAAGTTAATATGGCAAATCGCTATGTGAAAAGTGAAAAAAAAAACGTACAAAGATTTTCCACTTCTGGAAAAAAATGGGGTTGTCAGAGTAGAAAGCTGTGGTGGTGCATGCGGA
>NW_007746605.1:6518-13245 GCF_000696425.1 Galeopterus variegatus | reverse complement strand
ACTCACATAAACAAAAATATGTGCAACCTCTGCTCTGGTAGTTAATCTAAGTAACAGAAACCTGGGAGCTTTAACAACAGATTCAGAATTCAAAAAATATCTTAGCTAATGGCATAGCCAAAAATTCTGGGACAGCATTACTCATATATCACAGAGTCACCTAAAATTCAACATTTGTTCTTTCAGCAAACATTTACTGAGCCCTCTTATATCCTGAATACTGTTCTGTGGACTGAAGTCACAACATGAAACAAGACAGATGAGATTCCTACACTCAAAGAGCTTACATTCTATGGTCCAAATATTTTCATTATATTTCCAGGCCAGAAAACAGTCCCCAGAATGTGGTGTGATGCACAGTAAATGTTTTCTCCAAACAACATGAAACAAGACAGATGAGATTCCTACACTCAAAGAGCTTACATTCTATGGTCCAAACATTTTCATTATATTTCCAGGCCAGAAAACAGTCCCCAGAATGTGGTGTGATGCACAGTAAATGTTTTCTCCAGTACTTCTCTTCTGTGTAAATTTCTTCAGTTCCTTAAAGTCCCCTCAGCATCCTGACCATTCTGAAAACACCTCTCTATATACAAATGTTTGCTTTTGTTCTAGGCTTAGATGAAGTGAGTGGGATCTTGAGCTGTGATAACATCTCAAACGAAGACACAGAGGCATGAAAGTTCATGGGTGTTACAAGAGGAAGTAACCTAGTACTCCCAAAGCAATAATTCCAGTCCTGGCTGTGCATTAGACTAATCTGATGAGCTTCAAAAAATGTATCCATGACTGTGTTCTGCCCCCAAATTCTCAATGAGCTGATCTCAGGTTGGGCCCAATCTTTGGTGTTTGCTAAAAGCTGCACCCAAGGGTGGGTCTAATGGGCAGCCAGGGCTGAGAACAACTGCTCTAGACTAGAGCATGGGTGCATGGAGACGAGTCTGGAAGAGACATATCAGAGGCAGATTGTGAGCACCTTGAATAGCATGCTAATGAGTTTGGACTTAATTCTGTAAAAAATTGAGGGGTCATAAAAGGCTTTTAAAAATACATGGGTGACATTATCAGGTCTTAGAAACGGAGGTGACAGAATGGAGGATAAATTGGAGGAAGAAGAGATCATAGGCAGGGAAACTTGGACAATATTTGAAACAGTCCTAGTGAGAGACAATTAAGCCTGAACAGGAGCTATGGCAAGTCAGTGGAGGGGCAAGAACTATTTTGAGAAACATTGGTTATCTACCAATAAACTTGAAGCACATGGTGACACTAAGCACAGGGGTTTGACAGATGAGAGGTCAAAATTGATTCTAGGTTTCTAACTTGAATGATTGGCTGAGGATGACTCCATTAATGATTGGCTAGGATGACTAGCGTGTGCAGTCTAGGTCGGCTGACCACTCAGTGTGGGTATTGTAGAAAAGATTAAGCTCTAAAGAGAAGAAGGATTGGACTAAATAATACTTAAGAACCTTTTCAAGTTTGAAATTCTATGGTTCTATTGCATAAAGTTATCAACTAACTGAAGGCATGCTGTGCATTTTCACCTATATATTCTCTGCCATGCCTAGCGTTTTGTAGGAGCTCAAACATGTCTGGTGGATGAAGAAACATAAGATTAAAAGAACACTTCTAAGAGGCTTCCTGACATGCAGGGCTGTTTAACTTTCCATTCTACTGTCCTACTTACATTTATTTCACATTAATTTGAACAATGTCCATAATTTCCACATAACACTATTGCTTTTGTGATCCAATACACAAACTTAGTTCTTTTTTCTTTATCTATAAAATTGAGCTGCTAATAATAATAATAGTAATAATAATTCCTTCTTTATAGGGCAGCGTGAGTCCATGTGGTTGTCACCACCAAAGCGTATGAAGGTAAGAGAACAGCTGACAGCCACATTTTACCCAAACTACTGTGGATGATTTGGGTATAGCCACACAGAGATTTCATTCAGTCCTGTGTAGCCAGATAAGCTCAGATGTTTGGTATTTGCTGCTCCGATTGTGCTGTCAGTAATCTAGTGGGCCAAGTTAATATTAGCTCGCCCTGGGTATATGTGGGCATTTTGTTGCTGTTTGGAGAAATGACCAGTTTACTTGGTTATATTGACAGCTCTACTGTAAAATTTGCTGGCATTAAAGGTCAAAAAAACCCCCAGTTTTCCTCTGGTTGCTTCTACCCAAAAGAGAATAAATCTGGGAGCTGAATCACTTCTCTGACAATAATTTATGAATCATGCATTGACTGTGTTTGAATTGAGAAAGGCTTTCATATCCTTTCCATTAGCTCAGATTAAGTTTTCATATAGATGCTGAGAAGCATGCTAGCAATATCCTTAGCTCATTTTTATGAAAATTTTATCAGTGCTTTTTTCTGTACTACACTCCAATTGGGATGTCTCAGAATCTAAAGCTCAGCTTTGGACATGAACTTCTCTCAACCTGGCTGGCTGCTGCTCTAAAGGTTTCAATATTTTATGGGCTCTGGCTAACTCAGCCGTGAGATTCAAGCTGCAGAGATTTAACTCTAATGTGAAATCATGAACGGATGAAAACTGGGATGTCATAAGTAATACATCTACAAGAGCAGGATGCAGTTACCATTTTTAAAAGGGCTTTAAAAAGAAAACAACATTCTCTGTTCTGTCTTTATGCCCCAAAATGAAAAGCCCCTGAGCTATTGTACTAACACAGGGCCATCTTTTCTTGCCTGCTTTTCTTCAATTGCTGCTTAATTGTTGTGGTGGGCTGGGTTTTTTTTCCCCTTAAGGTCCCACATCCACATGAAAGCCCCTAATGTCTGCATTCCAGAGAAATGGGCACCGCATGGTCAAATGTGTATAGGCCAAATCCATTTCTCAGCATCTTCCTCTTTTTGTCTCAAAACTGATTTAAAACATTTGGAAAATCTGTCTATTCAGCTGAAGTGTTCTAGTGCATTCTTTCCTAGAAACAGTGGGGTCACATGTGATCTGTCTGATGGACTTTTCTGCTGCAATCTATAGCCATTTCCCTTGAGCCCCGCAGAGCCTGGCAAAGCAGAGGAGCTCTGTAATGGCTCCAATAACAATGTGTTCTTTGTGTGAAAGAATCCAGGGGGAAGAACTAGGGTAGACTGGTCAGTAACAAAAACATCATTTTTGCACTCATTTATTTCTTCATTATGTGCTTTGCCATTAAACATATTTTTTAACAGTAAATATACCTTTCCATAAAACATTGCCCAAGCACGAAAAGCACAAATACAGAAAGTTTTATTTTTAAAAGGCTGTAGTCATCATCGCTAGTTGTTAACCTCCTTCCAGTAAGACGGCTGATGGCAGAAACTGCATTGCATGTGTCTGTACTTGTAACGGAAGAGATGGTTTCCAGAAAGAGCTTAATACATCTGTTCAAAAATGTCATCTATGTATGCATTCAGATAAAACCATCTCGTCTAGTTCCAAAAATATCACAAAATCAAGACCCCACTAAAATAACTACAGAATCGCAGTATTGGAAGAGACCAAAGAGATCAGGTCATGTGTCCCTTTCCTTCAGGGGGCTGAATCTCTAGCCACCCAGGTCAAAAAGTGACTATGCTGGTTCTAAGAGCTCCAGGCACCCCAAGATCTCCCTCGGAGCCTTCCCAGTATTTATTTCTCCATGTTGAAAGTTGCTGCCCTTGTATTTTAATCAAAGCCCAGCTCCTCTTGTTGAGTTAAACTTCTTACAACATGGAAAACAATTTTTTTACATAAACTCCTTATATCCTCGAGGACAGTCATGAAGTGTCCCCTTGGATCTTTTGTAGAACAACACCAGCTTCTTTAGCATACTACAGAAGGGGCACATCTCATCAATGTAATCACCAATATTAATATTAAATGTCCCAGAGAGATGTGACTTCAAATGATACTATAATATTCAAAAATTAAAGTAAGACTTTTTTTGCCTACTAAATTGGAAAGATATATATCTATACCGACATATCTGTATCTATTTATGCTCATTGTTGATATGGGTGAGAAATGAGACTTCTCATATTAGGCCAGAGGGAGGATGAGTTGGTATAGCCTATTTAGGGGACAATTGTGCATTAGGTATCAAGATTCTTCAAATATTAATGCCCTTTGACCTAGCAATTTCACATCCAGCAATTTATCCTGAGAAAACCATCATGGATATGTTAGGAAAAATGTTCCTTGCTATTCCTAGTGTTATTCACAATAGTAAAAAATTGAAAACAAACTAGCTTTCTAACCACAGTGGAATAGTAAAATAAATTACCATACAGTCATATGGTAGAATATTCTGAAAGTATGAGAAAGAAAAAGCATGATACAAAACTACACACACACAATCTAAAATCAATTTTGTTAAAAAAAAATACTACCCAACGACCATACAGTCATATGGTAGAATATTCTGAAAGTATGAGAAAGAAAAAGCATGATACAAAACCACACACACACAATCTAAAATCAATTTTGTTAAAAAAAAATACTACCCAACGTTTATTGTGTACTTACTGTATGCTCTAGGCATCATGCTAAGCACTTTATGTATGTTGTCTTCTTTAATCTTCAAAACAAACCTATGGGTTATATATTATTATTATCATCCTTATTTTATGGAAAAGAAAATTGAGGCTTTGACAGTTTAAATAACTTTTCAATCAAGAAGTCAGGAAGTGATGGTCCTGGGACTTCAAATTACACTATTTATATAAACATATAAGACTGAAAGTTATAATCATCCAAAATATTAACATTTGTTTTTCCAGATGTTGGGGTTGCTATTGATTTTTTTTTCTTCTTTAAATTTATGCTTCAAGATATCTAAAGTGAAAGCATATGTCTTTTATAATTGGAGAAAAAAAGATACTATGATTTGGTACATCTCTCACTGATCCTTTTCCTATTTACACATGTGTGCACACACACACATGCAATATGTAATCTGTCCTTCTACAAACACAAATTTTCTTCAACCTTCAAAATTTTTGTTTTCACCATCCTTTCTAAGGTGTGTGCTCCTCTAAAGAGGCTCTGAAAGACCTCACTAAGTGTAGGAGAGCTGTAGTCCTTGCGTTTAATGGCCATATTAATTTTTCTTTTCTTGCTCAGATACCAATAAACAGCTCTATTAGAGACTGTCACTACCAAAGCAATAACATTGCCCTCAGTCTTGATTCACTAAAAACAAATGACTCTTACAAACTCATTCTTGTTTTCAAGCCTTATTTATAACTGTTCAGGATGTGAATGCTACCTTCTCTCTGAAACATTTCTTCTCTGTTCTATACGTTCATCCCTCATTGGCAGTAAGTGCTCAATGGCTGGATGTTTGCTGCAATTCTGGGAATGACGATGATGATGGTGATGATACACGAGTCCAGCAAAGCCGCAGTTCATCCTGCCACAGTCACGTTGCCTACAGCAAAGCGTAGCACAGACGATACACGAGTCCAGCAAAGCCGCAGTTCATCCTGCCACAGTCACGTTGCCTACAGCAAAGCATAGCACAGACTATTTAACTTAAAAGGAAGTAGATGTATGTGGTGGGAAGGTGTCACATTTACATCCCCACTCTTTCAGCAAACATTTATTGAGCAAATATTGTGTGCCATGCACTATGCTAGACATTCAGTCTAGGAAGATGAATAAGATCCACTCTCTGCCCTAGTTGGGGAGGGAGACTATAAATATAATTTAGGGTCTGACAGTGAAGAACCTTGTTAAGGAGTTTTGACTTTATCCTGTGGGTTTGGAGGGTCCTCAGATGTCTTTAAGTCAAGTTATGACATCACATGACCACTTATAGACATACTCTGATGGGAGCGTAAAAGTGGAGCACGGTCTGAGAGACCACTTGGAAACTGTGGAATAGTCCAGGGAAGAAATTATGCCAATCTGAACTAGGGCAGTGGGGATACTGATAAATTTTGGATATTGACTTGACAAGTCTTCTTAACCAGTTGGATCAGGAAGAGGCACGTGCAGTGAGAGAGGAGGAGTCATGATTCTCTTGGAAGCTTCTAGCTTGAGAGATCAGTAGATGGTAACACCATTCACCAAGAATGGGAATACAGAAGGAAGGTTCATAAGTTGTTTTTGGAAACACTAAGTTTGATGTTTCTAAAGGACATTATGTCAAGGTTTTTAGAAAGAAATTGGAAATACGTGTCTAGAATTCCTAAGAGACTCTGTCAGCAAGGTGTTTGTTGTGAGTCTGTCATACAAACGTGAATTCACCCATCAGGAGAGTTCCAGCAAGCACTGAGGTGTTTTTTATTTTGTTTTGTTTTCTCCTTTTCTTCTGAATGTGGAAGCCAAAGTAGGTTTTAGAGCATGCAAACCCTTTAGATTACCCTAACGTGCTGATGTAACCTGGTAGGACTTTCTAGTTTATTTAATTGCCTGCAAGTTCCTCAAAGGCATAGTCTGTATATAATGAATTGCTGAGTGAGTCAATTGTAGCATGGAGTGAGGGAATGGGAGACAGAGAGAGATTATATAATCTATTTTTCTAAGAGCTGTTGAGAGCTCCACAAGTAGCAAACAAAGGAAGAGTGGCCTGCAGATACCCTCAGGGCAGGAACAGTGAGCTGTCTTCACAGCCTCACCATACCATCCTTGACCCTTGGCTTCTCCCTCTTTCTGATCCCCCAAACCATTCTATTTCCAAGCCACTTTAGTAGTTCTGGCTAGCATCTCCTCGCATCTGTACTACTACA
>NW_007746605.1:3378-4738 GCF_000696425.1 Galeopterus variegatus | reverse complement strand
TCTCTCCCTTAAATTGATGCCCAGTGGTTTCAGCCAGTGCTTACTAAAATTTCAGACCCACATCATTAAGCATATAGTTAAAATCAGTTCATAAAGTTCACATTTCTAATATGTTTGGGATATTGAGGACATAGACCCCCCAAAATGACCATACAGGAAATACCTGCTCCTGGCTGTCCATTTGCAGAGGATCCCTATGCACGTGGATCTAGTTGGAGCTGGCAGAGGAATTTGGATCTTTGCTCTGAGCTCCAGGACCATGTTCCCAACTGCCTACTGGAAATTTCCATTTGATGGCTCCATGGGCTTCTTAAATTTGAGATGCCCAAAGATGCTCACTGTCTTACTCCTAGCATAGTACAGTGGCCAAGAGCACAGAATCCAGAGCCAGACTGCCTGAATTCAAATCCTGCTTTTACCATCTTAGCAGCTACAGATGGGAAGATTGTTTTACCTCCCTGTGCCTCCCTTTCTTCATCTACAAAATGTGGATAATAGCAGTGCCTACATCACAGAGCTGTTTTAAGAGACAGTTAATTCAAGTAACGTGCTTAGACTGGGAGGAGCACAGGGTTTTAAGCCCTTTTTGCTTGTTACTTCTGTTGCTGCTGCTGCTAATTCTCTGCTCCATTCCCTATTTGGTGAATGGCATCAGCATCCACCTGGTCTCCAGGAAGTGAAAGTCAATCTCAGCTCTTGCCAATCCGTCACTTTATCCATAATTGTTTTCCAAGCCTCGCTGACTTTACCTTCCTAAAAATCTCTCCAGCCCACCTCCTTCTCTCTACCTCCAGGGATATTGTTTTGGTTCAGGCTTTCTTTTTTTTCTTGCCTGGATTAATGCAGTTAACTCTAAATCATCTCTGCACCTCCAGTCTTGCCCCCTCCATGCAAATCCAATCATTATCACTTTTGCTGCTTAACCCTTCAGAATGCTTCTCTATAGAGTCTGCCTTCCTCCACTTACTATCCTGATGTCTTTAACATCTGCCTCCATCTCCCTAATCTCCTTTCCCACCCTCCCAACAGCCACTCCAGGCTCCAGCCACATGGAGCTATTGGTGGGTGCCTAAAGGCATCCTGCCCTCTTGCCTCTGGCCTTTGCGTAAGCAGCTCCCTTCTACCTAACACTCCATTCTCTGCATTCTTCACTGGGCAATTCACTCCACTTCCTCCCCAGGTCCAGCTCTCCTCTAAACTCCATAGTGCCTTGTGTGTGACTCAGTCACGGCCCTTACCACCCTGCGTTGCACTTCTCTTGTGTACTTGGACATCTCCTCTTCTCCGCTGATTTCCTTGATGAAGAGTTGATATAGTATAGTTAAGAAGAAGAACTCTGGAGTCATTCTGCCAGGTTTGA
>NW_007746605.1:1611-2466 GCF_000696425.1 Galeopterus variegatus | reverse complement strand
ATGAAGAGTTGATATAGTATAGTTAAGAAGAAGAACTCTGGAGTCATTCTGCCAGGTTTGAATCCCAGCTCTAAAGCTTCCTAGCTGTGTGACTTTAGGCAAGTTACCTAACCTCTCTGTGCCTCTATTTTCTTATCTGTAAGGGTAATAACCTACCTCATAGAACTGTTGTGATAA
Organism: Galeopterus variegatus; assembly: GCF_000696425.1. Taxonomy (NCBI): domain Eukaryota; kingdom Metazoa; phylum Chordata; class Mammalia; order Dermoptera; family Cynocephalidae; genus Galeopterus; species Galeopterus variegatus. The sequence goes on along the minus strand of NW_007746605.1, from coordinate 2,289 downwards.
TTAAATGAGTTACTTCATGTAAAGTACTTAGTACTATTCCTGGCACTAGTAAAATATAAATAGAGCTCAGTAGCACTATTATTATCATTAACATTAACCTTGATCTATTATTAATTGGACCTCAAACAATGCCTAGCAAAAAGTTGGTAACTTAAAAACTGACAAAATTGTTAAATGCCCCTACCTGAGACAGGTTTAGCTCTTTATCACTGGGCAGCAAGTATTTGTAGAGCACTTAGACCTCACTGCTCCCCACTGCTCCATCCTCAGGGATGCCCTCCAGGGCTGGTGCCCAGGACACTGGGTGACTTGGTGCAGAAGGAAGAGTGTGCACTTTGGAGCCAGAAGTCTTGAGTCTGTCACCCAGAAACCTGCAATACTCCCCCAAAATTCCTGAATTTCTCTAAGTTTCCTCATCTTTAAAATGGAAAATAATCAAACCTAATTTGCAATGAAATGTGTAAAGCAGTTATCTTTGTGCTGGCATATAGTAAATAACACCTATTAAAGTTAAAAAAGACTTTTTCTCAGCATTATTGCAAAATCATTCTAACTAACCAAAACTCACACAAAGGCAGTTAAAAGTGAATGTTAAAGGCTGGCCCATGGCTCACTTTGGAGAGCGTGGTGCTGACAACACCAAGTCAGGGGTTAAGATCCCCTTATCGGTCATCTTTA
>NW_007746605.1:0-1119 GCF_000696425.1 Galeopterus variegatus | reverse complement strand
GGTGCTGACAACACCAAGTCAGGGGTTAAGATCCCCTTATCGGTCATCTTTAAAAAAAAAAAAAGTGAATGTTAATATTAATAGAGAGGGAAACAAGGTCATTAAAGAGAGCTCCAGGTATATATTGGAGATGAGAAATTTATTTAAAATAAATCCTTTTGTATATTTTTCTGAAATCCTGGCAAGTAGGATCTTGAACAAGAAGTGTTGAGTGGAAAAGCATGGATTATGTAAAGCCTGTTCTGGTAGCTGTCTTTGATTGTACTGGGCTGGCCTCATAGGACAGATAAACCACACATACGACCATGATCCCTCTACCTACCTTTATTCCAGTTTGGCCAAAGGGGTTGTTGTCCTATTATACCCCCAGTGCCTAGCCCAGTACCTGGCACATAGAAGGTATTCAATAAATATTCGTATGACCCCTTCTTAGCTCAGAGCTTAGGGTTGTTTAATCTCAGCCACAGACCACAGCTCTCCTTGTCTGCCATTCCTGGGAAATCACTTCCTCTCTTTTAGCTAAGAAAATAAAACTATAAACAAACAACAACAGCAACAAAAACAACAAGTAACAGTGGCTCAAGAATTCAATTAGTAATAGAGAAAACTATGAAGAGGTGAATAAAGAAAGCAACAACCTTTTTGATGAAAATTTGGAGAGAAATGCCATTAGAGTTCTGAGAGACATCTCTTTCTTTCTCTCATCAAGAAAAAAAAAAGAATCCTTAGTAACAAAATCAAGAAACAACATCCCTGAGCAGTTGCAGAGCAACAACTCCTTGGAAAAATTCCAGAAGATGGGGCCACTATCTTCTCAGCAAGCCCTGCCCTCCTGAGTCTCTGCGGCAGTTCCACTGAAACTGGCCCTGGCCAGGGGCTGAGACCAGGACGTCATCCTTCCCTGCAGACAGCATCACTCACATACCCAATCCTGAGTTCTGGGCATCACGGCTACATCCCTCCTGGGCTTTAATGTCATTCCAAAGTTATCCTGTGGAACGCCTTTTCTTTTCTTTTAATTGTTTCTTCATAGTAGGCTGAACCTGGTATAAAATCAAATGCCTTTAAAATGTGGTTGTTTTGACTTCCAGATGAGACAGCCTGTCCAAAACACAAAGC
>NW_007746604.1:12514-13245 GCF_000696425.1 Galeopterus variegatus | reverse complement strand
GTTGCGCCCGCACCGCGCTCAGCCAGTGAGCGGGAACCGGTCACCACATGGGATCCGAACCATCGGCGGGAGCGCCGCTGCACTCCCAAGCGGCACACTCTCCAATGCGCTACCGGGCCAGCCCCCAAAATACTTTTTAAATCTAACATTAGAGGTAAAAATAGCAATTAAAAATAAAGAATTATTTAATTTTGAAAACATAAGTGCTTTATATCATGTGTGTAATACAAAGACAAAGAAGCTGTAAACATATTTTTAGCAAATAGTATAAACTTACCTTTCTACCTTCAACATAAATGATTGTTATAAAATTTGATAAGGGAAATATTAAATTCATGTTAGATAAACAGAGAATTTACAGAGAGAGAAATATCAGGTACTTCAAAAAGTAAGTGGAAAAACAGAATTAAAAATAATATGAATCTTTCCATAAACTTTTTGAAGTACCCTAGAATACATGTTATAAAACAGAATATATATGATTTCAGTACAATGATAAAAACAAAAAAGACTAGTTAAAATAACAGAAAGGGGCTGGCCCGTGGCTCACTCGGGAGAGTGTGGTGCTGATAACACCAAGGCCACGGGTTCGGATCCCATATAGGGATGGTCGGTTAGTTCGCTTGGGAGAGTGTGGTGCTGACAACACCAAGTCCCCTTACCGGTCATCTTAAAAAAAAAAAAAAAAAAAAAAAAAAAAAAAAAACAGAAAGATGCTAGCCGTTGCCATA
>NW_007746604.1:9028-11579 GCF_000696425.1 Galeopterus variegatus | reverse complement strand
CGGGAACCGGTCACCACATGCGATCCGAACCATCGGCGGGAGCGCCGCCGCTCTCCCAAGCGGCACACTCTCCAGTGCGCCACCGGGCCAGCCCCAAAAATACTTTTAAAATCTAACATTAGAGGTAAAAATAGCAATTAAAAATAAAGAATTATTTAATTTTGAAAACATAAGTGCTTTATATCATGTGTGTAATACAAAGACAAAGAAGCTGTAAACATATTTTTAGCAAATAGTATAAACTTACCTTCAACATAAATGATTGTTATAAAATTTGATAAGGGAAATATTAAATTCATGTTAGATAAACAGAGAATTTACAGAGAGAGAAATATCAGGTACTTCAAAAAGTAAGTGGAAAAACAGAATTAAAAATAATATGAATCTTTCCATAAACTTTTTGAAGTACCCTAGAATACATGTTATAAAACAGAATATATATGATTTCAGTACAATGATAAAAACAAAAAAGACTAGTTAAAATAACAGAAAGGGGCCGGCCCGTGGCTCACTCGGGAGAGTGTGGTGCTGATAACACCAAGGCCACGGGTTCGGATCCCATATAGGGATGGCCGGTTAGTTCACTTGGGAGAGTGTGGTGCTGACAACACCAAGTCCCCTTACCGGTCATCTTTAAAAAAAAAAAAAAAAAAAAAATACAGAAAGATGCTAGCCGTTGCCAAACAAATTAACCAAGATTGTAACTCAGCAATACCCAGTGCTGGTTAAAAGGGAGGAGATGACTGGGATAATGGCATTGTTTGCCTCAGTCATCACAGAGTGATGTGCAAGGTCCTCAATGATCTGTTTCAGTTGCCTCCACTTTTTCTGTGATTTTCCTCTGTCTCCTACCTCTCTCCTCATTTCTTATTCTGAATCAGCCAACCTGATCTTCTGTCTCTGTAAACACGCCAAGAACGAAGGCCTGTAGTCCTTTATCATGGCTCTTTCTGTCTAGATTTCCTTTCTCTGTGGATTGTTCACTCGATTGCCACAGATCACCTGTGAAACTCTTACTAGAAACAGCTTCCCTAACACCCAGCATGACAGGGCTCCCCCATATCAATGTCTGTTTCCATGTCTGACATATCATCATATCATACTTTAACTTGTTTGTTAATTTGCTAATTGTCTCTCTCTCCACCTTAATACTCATGAAAACAGGTAGGGGTGTGTGTGTGTGTGTGTGTGTCTGTGTTTATTGCTGCAGCTGTCTAGAACAATACCTGGCATATACAAATTGTTTGATAAATATATGGTGAATAAATCAATGGCTAATTAATCTCACCTCCCTCCATTGGGCAATCTATCTTAAAGAAGTAATCTGAAATATAGCCATATAGTTGTTGAAAAATAATATTTATTGCAATATTATAGGCCATAGCAAACCACTGATATGACATATTGTTTTACAACGTGAGGATTTTTAGTAAACTTTTAACAGACACATAATCAGATACTATGCATGATGAAGTTTTTAAAATGATGTTGGAAAATATATATTTTATATATTGTACCCAAGGTATAACTAAAACTGCAAATGTGCACAGGAAAATAAATTGGTATAAAATTCACAAAAAATAGCACTAGGATCATGAAAAAATAATGGCAATTTTTCCTTTAAATCTTTTAATATAAAAATAAGATGTTTTTGAAATGATTACTAAGTAAGAAAACACTTAATTAAAACAGGGTAAATAAATTTGTTTTTATTGTCTTTTTTTTTTAGAAAATGAAAGTGATAAAGTCACTGGTAGAATCTCCACAGGGTTCCTTTTTCTGTGACCTTTTAAAATTATTTTATGCTTCATTACATAAATTTGTTCTTTTAGTTATGAGAGAAACTAAGTTCTAAACTATGGATAGAACAGCCTAATTCTATCACCCCAGTTAGAAATAGTAACTGAGCTATGTCAAAATTCATTGTAGGAATCAAGTAAAAGTCTCAATTTCTTTAAATCACCATATATCTGTGTGATTTCAGTAGAAATCTATTTCACAGTATGACTTAATAGAAACATATTTGAAACATTATTTACCAAATATTGTTCACAGAGTAACAATTAAATTGCATTCTGATGACTTTCATAAGTATCTGAAGTTAAGAAATCTGGTTCACTTCATTTAAAAGTGATTCAACTGCTATCAAAACAATACTAAAGTTCTTTGAAACATTAAAAATAGAACTACCATATGACCCAGCAATCCTGTTTCTGGGTATGTATCCAAAAGAATTGAAATCAGGATCTCAAAAGAGATTTCTGCACTCTCATGTTCATCGTAGCATTATTAACAGTAGCAAGATATGAAACAATCCAAATGTCCATTGAAAGATTAATGGATAAAAACAATGTTGTACATAAGTACAGTGGAATATTATTCAGCCTTTAACAAAAGGAAATCTTACCATTTACGACATCATGGGCAGGCATGTAAGACAAGCTAAGTGAAATAAGTCAGTCACAGATAGACAAGTACTGCATGATCTCGCTTTTATGAGGTATCTAAAATAATCAAATCTACAGAAGCAGAAAATGAAATGGTGGTTGCC
>NW_007746604.1:6220-7146 GCF_000696425.1 Galeopterus variegatus | reverse complement strand
ATTTATTTTTGCAAGAGCAAGAGACTCACATTTACTGAGTGCCAACAGTGTGCCAGGCACTACCCTTGCACTTTCATGTATGTTCTTTTTAAAAAGTTATAAGTTAATTTTATTTTTGACAGATAATAATTGTATGTATTTACGGGGTACAGCATGATGTTTGACATCTATAGACAATGTGGAATAATTAAATCAAATTATAACATATCTATCACTTCACTTTAAAATGGCTATGAGAATAATAAGTGTCACCTAGTTTTATATTTTGAACTGTAAATCATATGTTTAGTAACAATTTAGAATTTTTGCCAAATTGCTTATTCTTTCAGGTTGTTTTGGTAATGTACTTACCTGTTTTGGGGGTGAGGGATGGCCGGACCCATGCTGGTCCTTGGATGCACTTTCTCCCGTCTTCTGAACTATGGTCAGTCGGTCAACTTCCTGAGCTTTCTACTGTTCCGTTGGACTCACTTCTGCAATCGGTGGCCTGCCGGTGCTGTGTGCATTTCTGAACTGCATTCACTAAATGACACTGGCCTTGGCTGGCCTCCCTCCAGCCTCTGTCACCTTGTCACCACCCAATACTCATCATCTACATTCTGAAATGGGAGGTAATAAAAGCCAGTTTGAATTTGATATTCCTTTCCCCCACACAAAGCAACAACTTCCTGCCCACATCCTTGGAGTCCTGGAGCAGGAAGATTGGGACCCAAACCTCCACCTGACTTCCTTCACATCCCACAATATTCTCGTTCAGAAGGGAAGGTTTCCTCTCACCTTCCACTCTGTGGTCCCTCCGCTTTATCTGAAAGTTTAATGGTGGAGATGTTAGAGAATGTGAGGAGAAAGGAGCTATCCTACTAACAAAAAGTGCATGTAAGAATGGGCAGCAGACACAGCATATCCATTGCACACACGCTCACAGC
>NW_007746604.1:0-743 GCF_000696425.1 Galeopterus variegatus | reverse complement strand
ATCCATCACACTGGTAAGTCTCAGTACATAAATTTTGGAGGGGTCACCGTTATGCAAACCAAAGCAGAAAGGTAATTTGTAGATTTAGGTATGGGGAAACTCCTTTTCAAAAAAGTAAAGCCTGGGATGTGCTGAGTTGGAAAGGATCAGTGAGAAGACTGTGATTATTTGTTTTGGTTTTAAGGAAGGCTTGGCTAAGGGTGGGACTCTACGAAGCATGCTAAGCAACTTAAGGTTTTCTTTACTGAGCAAGGTTTAACTCTATAGGACCAGAAGTTAACTTGAAGATTTGGTCTGGTAGAGATGCTAATAATTCCAGTCTGGTGAAAAAGAATTACCCCTGAAAATGATAAATTGTGGATCCAAATGGAAAAAGAAAAACGGCAAAAAATTATGCCTAAGAGAATAATCCCTAAAATTTATGTCACATGGCCCCATGGGACATTAATAAGCTTGCATTTAACCTAAGGAAGGTAATCTAGCATTTATTTTTTAAATTACATACACACATGCAGGCACACACAGATTTGTACTGAGAATCGTGATTTTTAACTTTTTCCAAATTATAATTAAACATCTGTTACAGTTATTTAAGACCATATTAAGTGGGGGGAAAAAAAAAAAAAAAAAAAAACAGAAAAAAGTGAGAATCTAGAAGGAAATTTAATAATTATCATTTTACAGGTGTGGGGATCAAGTTCATGAGAGAATTGATAAAGGAAAGCCATATACTGAATGAAATC
>NW_007746603.1:12592-13247 GCF_000696425.1 Galeopterus variegatus | reverse complement strand
AGAGAGAGAGAGAGAGAGAGAGAGAGTGTGTGTGTGTGTCTGTGTGTGTGTGGTGTGTTTGCATTTGCTTGCAACATTTGAATCTATGCAGCACATTGGCTTTCTAGACATTTCTTTGTATAGTAACAGCATGTGCACAGGGGCTGGCAGGCTATAAAATAGTTTGTCTCCTCTTCTCCCTCCTTTCAACCTCACTCCCTCCCTAGATCTGGTGACATTACATAGATAAACATGCTGGCTAGGAAAACAGTGGAAGGAATTGAATGTCTGCCAAAAATTTGCAGCATGTAAGTAAGCTGACTGCTCCAGCCTGGCTTTCCTGATCTCTTTTTCTGTGTGCGCAGTCTGCACTTGTCAGGGCTTTCCTTGTTGAGCATTACGTCACCTTGTTCTCCACCCTTATCACACAGTCTTTTCTTTTGAAGGCTACTGTCCTCAGGCTTCAAACTTGTTAAATACTTAAGGCTTTATTTATACTGATATGGAGGTGTTACTGAGAATGAAATCTATTTTAAGTCTGAAAGAGAAATTTTAATTCAATGTAATATTGCCCTAGGGTATACTTGTGTGTGTGTTTCTGAGCAATATTAGGGTAGTGTAGAGAAGAAGAAGATAAGGTACTGGTAACTCCCTGAAATTAATTAGATTGCTTTTT
>NW_007746603.1:9391-11468 GCF_000696425.1 Galeopterus variegatus | reverse complement strand
GAAACAACTCAGATGTTCCTCAGCTGGGGAATGGATAAGTGGACCGTGGCCTGTCCATGCAGTGGAATGTTACTAGCAACAAAAAAGGACAAACTATGATACAGCCATTAACATGCATGAATCTCAGATGTTCTGTGCTAAGTGAAAGAAGCTAGACTCAGAAGGCTACCTACTGTATGATTCCATTTCTGTGTAGAAGTTCTGACTGATTTTTAACTGTTGATCAGCGTTGTGAATAGTCATTTCTAGAGCAGAAGTGATTTCATTTACTTGTCTGTTGCATTAAAGAAGATTATGTGGGATCTTGAAATTTGGGGTTTTAATTTTCAAGACTGTTAATAGAGTCAAGTATCTGGACTGTGTAAAATGTGCCAGTGTTTAAAGCTTTATGTAGTCCTTTAAAAAATGAGATCCTACTTCTTTTCTGAATCCTTCAGACTTACTTGAGTGTACTTCATACAGTGGAGGAAAGTATTATTTTGAATAGGTTCATTTGGGCTTCTTTAACTATGGTATTTTCATTTCATTTGTTTCTTACATATGCTACCCTGTATTGTGATGTATTTTTGATGCGTATGTTGTTTTTACACCTAGATTGTACGACCCAGCAGCAGGAAGCTAGCTTTATTACACCTTTGTTTCTCTAGCACCTAACTCAGTATCCTTATACATAAAAAATATTATGGATGATGATATGTGGATATAACACTGAAGATGAAAATAGTGTGAAGTGATTTCCCTAGCTTACTGTATTAGTCTACTAGGGCTACCATAACAGAATACCCATAGACTAGGTGGCTTAAACAACAGAAATTAGTTTTCTCACAGTTCTGGAGGCTGGAAGTCCAAATCAAGGTACCAGTAAGTTTGGTTTCTGATGAGGCCTCTCTCTTTGTCTTGAAGATGGCTGCCTTCTTGCTGTGTCCTCGCGTGACCTTTTCTCATTGTGTGTATACACCTAATGTTTCTTCTTGTAAGGATACCAATCTTTACTGGACTAGCGCCCTACTCTTTTGACCTCATTTAGCCTTAATTACCTCCTTAAAGGCTGTATTTGTCCAATTCTGTTGCTTATAACAAAATACACAGAACTGGGTAATTTATAAGAAAATGAAATTGATTGCTTAACAGTTTCTGAGGCTGGGAAGTCCAAAGTCCATCTGGTGGTGGCAACAGTGACCCAGGGGTCTCACATTGCGAGATGATGGAAGTAAAGAGAGCAGAGAGAACATTAGAGAGAGACAGACTCTTCTCCTCTTTCAGAGCCTTCCAAACCATGCCCCTGACCACCATTTTTAATCCATTCACTTTTGCATGGTCCTACAATCCAATCACCTCCTCAAGGATCCACCCCTCAACCGCCACAATAGGACCTTCCACCCTCTTAACAGTCACAATGAGGGCCAAGCTTCCAATACATAAAACTTGGAGGACACAATTCAAGCTGCAGGGAGTTTGCGGGGGACATAATCCAATCCACTACAAAGGCCCTGTCTCCAAATACAGTCACATTGAAGGTTGGGGCTCCAACATATGAATTTGGGGGTGGGAGGGCAGGCACAATTTAGTCCATAACACTGACCTTCTGAAGGTAGGTATGCCACGTTATTAAGATATTAGATAATATAGCAGTCACAATCCAGTCAGGGAAACAGAAATCACACTAGATATTTCAGTAGAGAGAATATAATATATGGAATTGATAAAGCAGATGCTGGAGAGCTGAAATACAAGATGGGAACACTGAAGTAACAAAGAGGTAGTGGCCTCCTGAAGCAACTCCTATTCCTTGGGCTGGGGGAACAAAAGAAAGAGGTTCGGGTTATTAGAAACTTGGAGGAGGGACCCCACAGAGCTGAGATTCAGACCTATGAGGAGGGCCCACTGCCTGTTTGCTTTTCAAGTCTTGGACAGGGGCCCCACAGAGTTGCAACTCGGACCTCCAAAGAGGATGCATTGGTCTGCTGCTGGTGGTATTTCTATTTTTTTTTTTTTTCCCCTTTTTGTCTTTTTTACTGACCGGTAACGGGATCGCAACCCTTGGTGTCGCACCCGTACTGGGGACTGGCAACGGGAT
>NW_007746603.1:4907-6202 GCF_000696425.1 Galeopterus variegatus | reverse complement strand
GTAGGGATACAAAGGACTTTGAGAGAAGTGGTAAAGTAACCTGTAGAAAGGGTGTAAAGACCTAAGTGGGTGGATTGGGAGTAGAGGAAGATAGAGTGAGAAAGGCAGTTTAGTGTATAGAGGAGGAAATTGAATTCCAGACTGTGGGAGCTGACAGTTAGGATATGTTGTATAAGTTTTAAGCCAGGGGAGTGACTGGATAAAAATAGTATTTTAAGAGAATTAATCTGGTAGCAGTATGCAGAAAAAAATCTAAGGAAAGAAAAACTAGAGGGAGTCACTCCATGTAGGAGATTGCATATGGTGATATGACTCTGAGTTAGGGGAGAACTATAGGCATATAAAAGAAATTAAAGTAGAAAGACAAGGACCACACAGGAAAAGACAGGCAATAATAATTTGGAAGTATTATGCAGTATTTGGGTGAATGAGGAAAATGATATATCACTGACAAACAGAAAGTGGAGCTTTCAGATAACCATTCAGCATGTGAAAGGAGATATAACTCTCCTCCACACTTTCATAGTGTAGAGTTAAAATTCAGCAAACATGCATATTGTCATTTTTGATGTCACCTCTGATGAGGAAGTAGAAATTGTTATAGTATCTTAACAGATGATTGCTTTCTCATGTGAATTTACAGTAATCTACATACACAGTAAAAGTGTAAATTGAGATTGATTATTACTGATCTATTATATCATTAACTTGTTTTTAATAATTTTATTGGGTCTAATTGTAGAATTAACTCATCATAATAAAAATGAATTTCAATCTAGTACCCCTGTTAAAGCCTTGTAATGGCTAATGAATGAGTTTTATTAGAACTGATTAAAATTCAAGGTTTTCTTATTGTAGACTATAAATAATGGAAAATGGACTCTTTTCCAGGCCATTCATGTTATTTTACTATTATGTATCTTTTGCAACTATATATCTTTGAGGAAAAGTTTATCCTAAAAAAATGTTTAATAAGCAGCCATAGAGTGCTTGATAATACTAATCAATACTATATGGGTTGCTGAGAATTTAGAGATTAAATTGAACCCAAGTCCAGTTCCCCAGATTATAGAATCCAGGCTTTGAGTAAGTAACTGATAAATCTATTTGGAACTAAACATGGTTTTGTTGTATTTTAATTTCAACAAGTGCTTATTTAGTATGTAGTGTGTGCAGGACACTTAAGAGGTGAATTAAGAGGTATAGGGTGATTTCTGCTTACCTAGGACAGTTTTTTTCTGGAAAAGATGAAGAAAAATGGAATTCTTTTTTTTTTTTTTTTTTTTTTCTTTTTC
>NW_007746603.1:0-1033 GCF_000696425.1 Galeopterus variegatus | reverse complement strand
TGGGTGGGGGGGTGGGTCTTAGAAGAAATTATTTTGTCTGGAGGTTTTTTACTTGAGTGACTGAGTTAAAGTTGCATAATGTATTCAGAGTTATGAACTTGAAAGTCACGATATCTACCTGACTTTGAATACCACTTTAGTCACTTTACTAGTCATGTGTAGCCTTTGACAATGATTTTTTCTTTGGTAAAATAAGGAGTATATAATGGTTTTGGAAGATTCCTTCCAATTCAAAACACCATGATTTTGATAGTAGCACAACTATGCATCCTATGAGATATGTGTTAGTTATTATTCTTGGTAGGTGTTGAAGAAAGGATGCTGTTTGCCAATTTGTTCAAGTATTACTTATGTTAAACATTAGTTTGGCTGGAATAATACCTACAATTATAATTTTTAAAAACATGTATTGAATATGAAAGCCTTGTTGAACATCTTGCTCCTTCTAAACCATCACTTTTATAAATATTTAAACATAGAAAATATTCTTTTGCTAATGCTCTTGTGCTCAAGTATCAGTAAAAACATTTTTATAAGTGGGTACCATACACAGTATGGTAAATATGTATGTATAAAAAAGACTTCAAAAATCTTAATGTAGTTGTATAAGTAAATACCATATTTAGAAAGTTTATTAGTCCACAGGAAATTTTAATCATCTTTTCTATTTCGGGAGGTTAAAATAGAACAAAAACTTGCCCTAAGACGTGGCAATCCATCAGTTAACAAAAATAAGCTTTGAAGGATAGATACAGTTCTGGAAACGGTATATAGGAAGCCAGCAGTTATTAGGTGTTTCTTAAACTTGAGGTACACTCCCATAAGTCTGTCTCATATAATCCTCATGATGACTTGAAAGATAAGTGTGTTGTTGTACCTTTTACACTACAGAGGTTAAGTAACTTGCCTCAAGTGATGCCATGGTGACAGAATACGGTCTATCTCTCAGTGCTCCTGAACTGATTCTTATAGGTAGGGATACAAAGGACTTTGAGAGAAGTGGTAAAGTAACCTGTAGAAAGGGTGTAAAGAC
>NW_007746602.1:11754-13247 GCF_000696425.1 Galeopterus variegatus | reverse complement strand
AAAAAAAAAGCATGAGATGCTGGAAGACTCCAAGGAAGGGGAAATCTAACCTTGACTTAGGGTCAGGTCAGCCTTCCTAGGACCCAAGAGATAAATAGGAGTTAATCTATCAGAAAGGAGGAGATAATAAACTAGGAAGATGGAGCTGACTTAGTGTTTCCCAAAAATAGAGAGTATGTGCTACCATGGAAGATCATTTTAGGTAGTTTAGAGAAAACTTTTATTTTTTATTTCAATACATATGAATTTATTTTTATATAAATTAGAAAAAAATTATTCACACACACATGCTTATGTATACCCATGTTCAGTACATCAAACCCATTGTCTCACACCTATTGATGCTGAGTTAAAATCTACTTTTTAAGTAACAGTTGATCTTAAAAATAAATATTAACTGAATAATGGTACAAGTGCTATATGAAAATGGCAAAATTGTGAAGGTGATACTTTAATGCCTGAAATTTTGGAAGCACTGAGCTGAGGTAGGGAGGTGTGAAAAAGCCTGAGATAAGTGGATGCTATGGGCATTTAAAACTGGCAGATTTACAAACTAGAAGTGGGGACACTGTGGGGAAGAGTCTGGACGGCTTGGAAGGGACCCTATCATGCAAGGGTNAATAATGGTACAAGTGCTATATGAAAATGGCAAAATTGTGAAGGTGATACTTTAATGCCTGGAATTTTGGAAGCACTGAGCTGAGGTAGGGAGGTGTGAAAAAGCCTGAGATAAGTGGATGCTGTGGGCATTTAAAACTGGAAGATTTACAAACTAAAAGTGGGGACACTGTGGGGAAGAGTCTGGACGGCTTGGAAGGGACCCTATCATGCAAGGGTTTAAACACTTGCCAAGTAGCTTAGAATTTCCCCCAAGGGCAGAATATAAGGGAGAAAACAGAGTCAGGGAAGTTGTCACAATTTGGGTTTGAGCAAATGGGACACTCTGTCCCACACTTTAAGAATCTTGAGAAATGCCTGCCAGCTCAGATAGCCAGAGATGTGAGTCAACACAATGTACATGAATATTCATGGTAGCATCATCTATGATGGTGAAAAACCACAAACAAGCTAAATGAGGGACAAAAGATTGAGGATCTACATTGCAGCAGATCCATGCATGAAGCATGCAGCCATCAAAGTCATTTGTAAAAATATACAATGACATGGGAGAGATGCTCGCACATATAGTTAGGTAAAAAATCTGAGTACAAATCTATATATTCAGCAGGACATACATATATATGCATTTTAGGAAAAATAAATTGGAAGGAAATACATGCATATATACATTAGCGTATTTATATCAGTCTGGTGATGTGCTTACAATTTTTTAAAATAACTTCCAGTATTTTCTAAAATTTCTATCAGAAATAATGCTACATTTAATTTATTTTTTTAGATGGAAAAAGTTATTTTAAAAAAGAAAAAGATATTTTTACAAACATGCAGCCAAAAGCAAAGAAGGAAGTCCTTACCCCTCCCAAGCAAAGGCT
>NW_007746602.1:4578-10545 GCF_000696425.1 Galeopterus variegatus | reverse complement strand
GTCTCGCTGGCCAATGCTAAATATAAGAAATCTTTTCACCACCAAAACAAAGGGAAAAAAAAGAAAAAGGAAGTCACTGAGGACTGTTCATTGCTACTCCTGTAATAACCTCCCTAGGAAAAAGAAAAAAGAACAGATCTTGTGACTAATTTTAAAAATCAGAGGATGTGTTCAAATTCCCCTTGCAGTCAGTCTCCTTTTGTCTCCTGCCAGCTGAGCACTCGTCCACGGAGCTGGGCTTTTGTTCCTGTAACCCTGGGCTTATCTTTGTCAATAATGGTTTGCCAGAACTATTTTCTGAATCAAAACTAGGGCCATCGAAGAGGAGGATTTTTGATCAGTCCCCCATGTTTGTCCAGTACAAATAAACTTTCAAAGGAGAACACCAAGAGAGAAAATGAAAATATAAGAAACAACAACTATTTTCTTTATACTCATGCTAATTATTTTAACTGATTCTTTTTAAGCAATGAAATAAGATAAACTTTACTCTTGTATTTTTTAATTTTTTTAATGCTTTCCTTTCTCTCTTCATTCATTAGTTAAATCATAGAATCTCAGGGTTGGGAGAGGCCTGCCAGTTCGATCCTTTAATTTTGCAGAAGGAAAACTGAGGCTCTGAGTTGGCTCAGAAGTCAGTAAACGACACAAGAATGAGAATGAGCAAGAACAACTGGAATGTCGTGAAACAAAAAATACAGCTTTTGAAATTATGCAGAATCCTAATATCTCTTAGCCATATAACCTTAAATAAATGTCTTGTTGGCCCTGAGACTCAACTCTACAAACATAAATGAGGACAATATGACCCACCCGGCAAATGCCTGGAAAATGATGAGCAAGTACTGGGGACAAGGTCAGGCCTTAGTATCAGCCAGAAGCTCTGGCGAGCGCGTGACACACACGTCATATGTCACTGCACGTTATGCGTTCATACCAACCCCGGAGGTTTGGAATTACTATTATCACCCCGTGCAACAATCCGAGAAGTCAAAGCTATAAAGCTAGAAGGGGCAGAGTCCAAATTCACACGCAATCCACACACTCAAGAATTGGAGCTATTCAACACTGACCACCTCATCAAGTCTTATTTCTTTACACTTTTAAATCGGTAGTAAAAGCGCTACAAAAATTGCCAAGTGCTCAAAATTTAAGGATTTGCTACTTTTTCTAAATATCCAAAATGGTTGGAGTTTTTCTCAGATTCGAAATCGATCTGAATCAGCAGTTTCATCCCTAGAATGCTCTGCTAAGTGGTATCTTGGGCTCACTCCAAGTGATTTCTAAAGGTCACTTGATTTTAGTTCTGCACATCCAGATCTTCTAACTGCCTTGGTGTAGGCACACATAGGACCAATGTGGTCCTGTGTATAAAGCAGAAAATATAACTTAGAGGTGACAACTGGACTGGGAGTCAGGAACCCCACAGTCCTATTACAGGCTTCATCATTTAAAACCCTCAGGACCACAAGCACAGTCATTGACCTTTCTGAACCTTAATTCCACAACCATAACATAGGAACCAATACCAAATAAAGACAAAAGAGTGTCACTCCCACATGTCTTGGCCAGATAATGACAAATTTAGAAGGGAACTTCAAGACCCCTTAGTCCAGGGTTTACAAACTGAATGCCTATAGGGACTAGGCAGGTAACATAAATGAGTAAAACAAATTCAGTGTAAGACAATAGAGAATGGTGGAGACTGTGGTGAATGTAGAAGACGCATCAGAAGAACGGTTGAGCTCCAGCTCTGTGCAGAGACGTGGACCCAGAACTTCCAGATTTCTCCCATTACAAACAGAAGGCAAACTTTGACATTTTATGAAATCTGTTCTGAATTTTAAGTGTTGGAAATTAACTCAATTTTTTTTTTTTTTTTTGGTACCATGTAGGCTGAACAGACAGATTTGAGGGCTAGACTCAGCATTGGGCTGATGGTGTACAATTTCTGATTCTAGCCCACCTCCCTCCCATCCCAGGCAAGGACACTGGAGCTCGTTGATGTGAACCGAGTGGCCGCTCACCTCCATGACTGAAAACCACGTGTCCTGGGCTTTTCCATAGCCCCTTGCCACCTCTCCTTGAAGTCTCTGGAGAGAATTGAAAAAGGGAAGATGATAAATTCAACACAGCCAGGAGCAAACCTCAGACTCCCCTCTCACCTGGCAGTGTCATTTGGCAACAGTGCAAGACACAAAAGAGATGATTCATGTCCTCATCTCTTACACGCCAGGAGGTAGCCACTGGGAGGGAAGAGAGGCTGGGCTCTTGGCACATTCACAGGGAAATTTTTTTCCATTTCAGACATTGATGTATCTGCATATTCATAAAAGTCTTAATCACTATTCCAATAATGCCCACGATTTCCTGTCTATTTTCTCAGGTGCTACCTCTTTCGTATCTGCTGAGAATAGAATACCCCCAAATGTCTGTGTTCCTCTCCCCCACAGAAAGATATGCTGTTACCAAAAGAATCAGCCTCAGAAGTCAGAGTCATGGAGGATAAAAGGCATCGGGTTATGCAGGAACAATTATGCTCAAAACCCTAATTGGATTATCAAAGGCCCCAAATTCAGCTTTGAGCAATTATCTATTCCAAGTCCATGAAAAAATAAAGCACAAGTCATTTAACCATCCTTCCTGGCAAAGGGGAGGAAAAGGTTCTCTTGCAATATGTGGGAGAGTTTCTATTAATGAGGCAGAAAACAAATTCTTGGAGAAAAAAAAATACATGCTTTCACACAACCTGTTGGTGGGTTTTCTTCCTTTATGAAAAGGTTTTCTTAAAAATCAAATAAAATGAGTAATTTAAATCTCTATTCATAGCCTAGTTATATTTCTGTATTGAGACCTGCAAAAGATCAGGTAATTCTTTACAGATTTCATATATTACTTCTTGTTTCCTGTGAATCATCAGACCATTAACACAAGGCAGCATGGATTGCAGACCTTCCATGTGCCAGCCCCTGTGCTGGGTACAGACTTGAGTGGGATTAATTGATGAGACCCCAGGAGCTCGGAGTCTTCTGAGCTCACAGCCTAGGGAGTGGAGAAGCCAGCACCACCCATATCATCACAGAACAATGCAACTCTTGTGAGTCTGGATGTCTACACCAAGTGCCGTAGCAGCAGAGGATGGAAAAAGCAGCAGTGCCTGGGAAAGTCAGGGAAGGATACACGGAGGAGGTGACACCAACAAGCATTGAAGGATGAGTAGGAGTTTATTGGACCGACAAGGTAGTGGATTGTCATTATGAGCAGAGAAGACAAGTGGCACACTGTCACAAGGTATGAAAATCCTGGTCAGTTCAGTGTCATGGACAACTAGATCCCATGGTGCATTGCGTGGCGTGCAGCTCCTGTGATTTTCTGCAAAGTGTTCTCATTGTCGTTATCTCACTTGATCTAAAACAGCCCAAAGCCCATGAGGCCAGTACTCGTATCGAGCGCTTGCCGTGTAAGTGCTTAGGTAAGTGCTTTGCATTTATAATTTCATTTGCTTTTCCTATCAGGCCTTCACAGGAAATTTCCTTTCCATCCACATCTTGCAGACTGAGGATCTAAGGCAGTGGGCCAGTAGTAACCTGCCCGGGTCACAAGACAGGAGAGGGGTAGAGCTGGGATTCACACCTGGGCAGACTGGCCCCAAGGGCCACACTCTGCACCATGCACATGCCACCCACGTGACACAAGCAAAGCACATTAGTGAGTTCTTGTCAGAACGAAGATTGAATCCCCAGGAGGTCAGTGGAAAATCTGAAGCCCAAGTAATGAGGCCAACGGTCCTGATTGCTCGCTCTCAGTAATGCTTGTTAATGTGCTCTCTGTGCCACCCTGGCAAGGATGGGGGAAGATGCAGCCAGAGCCAGTTGAGGCTGGAACTGAGGAACCTGGCTCAAAGAGTTAATGACTAGCTCCAAAAGGCTCAGAGAATACAAGGCAGGGTCTGAATTTAGGGCTGGATCCCCATCTCCAATGTTCTGGCTCTATCTACTCTACCGTGTGGCCCAAAGTGAGCAGCTTCCAAAATGCCCCAAGCAGCCTAAAGTCTCCACAGAGAATAAGAGTTTAGGCAAATAGGCAGCAGGTGTCACCAGTTCCTGTGACATTTCACATCAGCGGCACCCTCCTGCCTGCACACAGGCCTGGGGATCGCGTAGCCGCCAGTGCAGCAGCTCCCACAGAATTCTCCTGGCAGCTTATTAGAGCCACTCTCAGGAGGGACACTGATACCAGGGTCTCCCCGGGACATTTTAATTTATTTATTCCCAACTTCTGCCTCTTCCTCCCCCTTTTACAAACACTAACAACACCCCATCCTTAAACCTTCAAAAGAGTGGGAGGTGGGCCAACTCGGAGGCAGAGAGTACATTTGAATCCCCACTCCACATTTTATTAACATCTCGGGAACGGAGGTCCCTCAGCTACAAAATGGGATTTATTCTTTCAACACATATTTCTTGAACATCTATAATGTGCCAGACACAGAACTCATGATCAGCAAAACGAACCTAGTCCCTGTCTCATGAAACCCACAATGTAGCAGGAAAGAAAAGCAATGAAATCAGTGACAATCAATTTGATAAGTGTTCAGGCAGAGAAAGCATAATTCTTAGGCCAGGAGGGTAATATTTCCACTTTTACCCAGCTTGCTGAAAGCACTTCTTTTACATCCAATGCCTGGGAGCATTTTGAAAGAAGCATGGATCAAGATACCATGGAGAGAGGACAGGATTTAGACTCAGACAGGACGTGCACCGCCATTCACTAGACACGCTTATCATTATCTGCAGAATGGGTATACTAGCAAGACCTACCCTCCAGGCTTGTTTTTATTTCTTTTTGAGAATTAAATGAGATCATGATCATATCTGTTCTGAACCTGGCACACAGTAGGCATTCAATCCATACTCAACCCTGTCCTCTGTGTCCACAAATACAGATGACTGCACTCTGCAAGGCCTGCGCTTGGAGTGGTAATGGAGAAGCACAAGGCGACTGGGACAATCCTGCCTTTTATCATCAGTCCCCTGTAAGTGTAGTAAGCCCCATTACGCACAGGAAGCAGGCTAAGGCCAAAAAAGGCCCGTATTAAAATATGGAAGAACTAGTTCCCCGCACAGCTGGGTGACCAACTTCCTGTGTGGCTTTGGGCCTNACCCAGCAATTGCTCCCACACACATTTGTACTGGAATTGGACTTTTTAAAGGCTGCTGCATGCTGTATTTGCAAAACTATCAGCTTTACCATCAATCCCCAAGCTTGTACGGTCTCTGAATTATTTAATGCTACATACCAAGAGGCTGTGAATAATGGAATGGTGTGTAAATAATCTTATCTCTGTCTCTACATGCAGAGATTGTGAAGGGGCGCCTTAAGAGGCTCTACACTGCCAGAATCTCACAACACCTGTGCATGATTAAAAACCAAACCAAATGACCCCTAGATAACTGCTGTTCTCTAGTGGGTGAAAGAAACAAGCAAGTGCCTCATCATATTTCCCATGTGGAGAGAAGCAATTATACATCAGGTTTCAGGTTCAAATGCCTCTAGGATAATTACAGCACTGCTTTAGAGGTGTATGGAGCCTGACAGATTACCCAGTTCTCTCACCTGCCTGTGAGATGGGCAGAATAGCTTTTCCTAATCAACAGACAAGGACATGGAGCCCCAGAGAGATTAACTGGCTTATACAAACAGCTAGTCAGAGCAAGAAACAAGCCTGGGTCCCAGGCCCCCTGGCTACTCTTCCACGTTCTCTCTTCTCATGATGTGGCCATCTGGGCATCGTGCAAACATGCACATCTTGCAGACATCGTGCAGCGTGAATGTGACCTGCCCACATAGCAGATTCCTCTTAGTTTCAGGCAGACTTTTGTGTGGGCATGGGGAAGGAAACCCTGTTTTCTTTAGGTTCCACACTGAGAATATCAGACCCTTGACTTACTTAGGGAAAGTGAGCCA
>NW_007746602.1:0-3940 GCF_000696425.1 Galeopterus variegatus | reverse complement strand
TTTTCTTTAGGTTCCACACTGAGAATATCAGACCCTTGACTTACTTAGGGAAAGTGAGCCACTGAGGTAAAGGGCAGAGAGAAAGGGGACACACAGGGCAGCAGGTGCTTTGCCAATGAGCAGATCCCAACACTATGGTGTGGTGGAAACAAGCTTTGGACCAAGAATAAAGAAATCTAAGAACAAGTTCTAATCCTGCCACTACCAGCTGTATCATCTCGGAGAAGTCTCTTATCACTCTGAGCATCCAATTTCTTATTCCATAAAGTGGGGTAATGATTTACCCCACAGTGGTACAGTGGGAGGTAACAATTTACCCCACAGTAGTACAGTGGGGCTAAAATGGGAACCATGTGTGTTAGTGAAAGTGTTATCCCCATTTATTAGCACATATCCCTAGGATTACCAGATTATCCCCATTTATTAGCACATATCCCTAGGATTACCAGAGTGATGCATGGAGACAAATACTCAGCAGGCCTGTAGAAATTTGGGAGAATTTCCAATCTGCGTGACCTGTGCCTCATGGGGTCACGCAGAGGCAGGAATACAGCACCTCAGGCATGACTCACAGCAATAGTCCATATTAATCAAAAGTCTCCCATTTTAACCATTCTAACTCTTCTCCCAACTTCAAAATCTCCCATCATAAAAACCCACCTCCCTTCATAAGGTTGGAGGAGAATAAGGTCCCCCAAGGCAATCTTCACCCTCGTTTCTGAGTATTCACCCTCTGGACCGCCTGTCTTAACTATCGCCTACCCACGCATCCTAAAGGAGTCCATTTGAATCAGTGTCTCAGGACACATGTTGGGTCTTCCCTCTGATGCCCTCCTCAACAGAACATCTGACTACCAAAATCACACAGACATCCACCAGGAAGTGTGTGAACAGTATTTGAAGTTGATTAAAGAAAGTGACTTATCGTACGGAGGCTCTATGTAAAAAAAAGAAGGAAATCCAGTATGACAGAGAGATGAAACATTGCCTAATTGGGAGAACAATTGGGGAGAACTATTAACCAGAATAGACTCAATTCCAGACACCCCACTGCTTAAGTGTCAAGACCGAGAATAGCTCCCACAAGTCTGATCAATGATTCCATTTCCTCCTCTCCACTGGAAAGAGCTTCAAGGTGGGACGTTAAGGTGTTATACAAACGGGAGTCTTGCTCCACCTATTCCCACCCTTTCTCCTCTTCTCTTCCAGGTCTTATTGCACCATTGAATTGTAACTGGAAAGAGCTTCAAGGTGGGACGTTAAGGTGTTATACAAACGGGAGTCTTGCTCCACCTGTTCCCACCCTTTCTCCTCTTCTCTTCCAGGTCTTATTGCACCATTGAATTGTAGTTATATCTCTGATACCCCTGTGAGCATCCTGAACAGAGAAAACATACCTCATTTTCCTTATTTACTCAATAATCTGCTGGGCATCTCCACACCACACACATGGTCCATGTCCACAGACATTTTTAAAACAAAATGTCTACAAGCGAGTTTCTTACCTGCCCCTCAGATTTGTTCTTCCTGTTAATGCCCTGTCTCAATTGGTGATACCACAAACACCCCAATCGCCAAGCAAGAAGGTGAGAAGTCATTCGTGGCCCCCCTAATTTCTTCATGCCCTACATCCATCAACCCTAAATCTCATTAGTTTTGTCTTAGTCTTTGATCAATTCCTTGACATTTGTTGAGTTTCTTGCATGTGCCATGAACATTTTTCTACCTTCAAAGAAATTGTGGTGGACGACAAGGAAGGACATCATGCCTGCCCTCGTGGGTTCAGATCCAGTTCCACCCCTTACCAGCTTGGGCAAATTACTGATTACTCTGTGTGCTTCAGATGGGGATCTGAAAAATGGAGATGAAAATGCTCCCTACCTCACAGGATTGCTATGAAGGTTGAATATGCGAGTTAATATGTGTGATGTACTTAGACATAGGAAGGGCTCATAGTAAGTGCTGTGGTCTGCTATCGTGTTCATTCCAATTGCAATAAGTGATACTAAAGAAGGTAGGCTTCTTCATGGTGCCCTGGTCACCTCACACATATCCACATAAAGCAGACAGAAAAAGCCTCAAGCCACAGCTAATCTGAGTCTTGACAAAACACTTTATGACCCTTCTAGAACATAAGAGGATGGATGATTTATAAGAAGCTACTTCAAGTCCACATCCACACACCTCCCTGTCTTTCCTGGGAGGCTGTTATGAGGCAGTTTCTCATGACCTCTCAGGTTTTGGTGAGATCTGAGGCTTCCCACCTGTCCCCCTGAGGGTACAGCAGAGACTATAAATCCACACAGCTGCACTCAGCAATGAGCGTCCTCCACTTGTGTTGTGTTGTCAACTGGCCCGATGGTTTGGGAGTTCTCCTTGGTGTGTGGGACAGCGACCACAGGGGGCTGGCACCCTCGGCTACTCTTCCTTTCACTATCTATGTAAATAATTAACTGTTTCAATCTGAACATGGCTATGTCTTTACCCGACAGCTCTGTCAGGCCTTGGCCTTTGGCCCTTGCCTTGGTCTTGTGCTTAACAAAGAGAAGGAAAGTGTTTTGTACAATTAGCAATAATAGAGGGACCAGAGAGGCTCTTCACTGACTGGCCCCACACTTAGCCCATCAGCAAATGCTCTCATCTGTACCTCTGGAGGACACCGTCTGGTCTCTCTGCTTCCACTCTTGCTACCTCCTGTCTACCTTCCTCAGAGGAACCGGGGCAATCTTCTCATGCCACAGTGAGAATCATGTCACTCCCTGCTTCTCCAAGTCTTCCTCTAAGACCAGCAGTTACATCAAATAAACACAGTTCTTATCAGTGGCCCACAGAGCCATCATGACCTGGCTTCTGCCAACATCTTCAGTGTTGGTGGAGACTCACCCTCTTGTCCACAGAGCTCTGGTCACACTGGCCCTCTCTTGCCATGTCACCAAACATGACAAGATCTTTCACACCTCAGAGCCCTTCCCTCTTTCTGAGAGGAGGGGAAGAGAAGATGGCTGAGGACTCCCAAGAATAGGGGGAAACACAACAAATGAGACTCCTGGTGAGCAGCTGGAGAGGAGGGACGAGAACCTGGAAAAGGGGGTGGGGGAGTCCAGCGAGGAGACAGCCTCAAGAAGGAGTGACCAGTGGACTCAGCAGCATGACGAGGGTCATACAGATGAGCTGTCCCGAGGTCATGGGTGGCCTTGTCGAGACCAGCCCTGACACAGCAGGGTGGGGTTGGGGAGGACAGAACCAGCTTGGGATGGGCCAAAGAGAATCAATGAAAACAGAGTGTGAGAGGCAGGCTGACGACACCGGAGGAAAAGGCAGAGCCAAGAGTGAAGTTGTGAGAAGGCAGGAGAGGATGGGTCTCAGAGCACAGTGGAGGGTGTTGCCCAAATGAGAGGAAGATGCTCTAGAAACAAGAGTGAAAGAGAGAAGAGAGGGTGCCTTAGATGCTCTATCTGCTACTTGTCTCCACCTTAACACTGGACTTCCCAAAATGCAACCAAATATGTCACACTCAAATACATTCTCTTCTGCAGGCTTTTGCTCTGGCCCTCACCCTCCTTTGCCTCCTGACTTCTAGAGACTTTGTGCACACACTTTGAAGACACCCCTTCCCCACCTGGGTGTTGTACTTCTCCTCTTACTTCACAAAACTTTCTGTGCATTACTCAGTCATTGCACTTGCCAGTTTGTTTTATATTTCTGATCCTACTATTCGTTTCCACCATGAACTCCGTGTGGGCATGATGCTAATCCTATTTACACCTGGGTCCCCGGTGACGTATAACACAGAATTGGCCCACTGCAAATATTTGATGAATGATTGGGGTCAGAAGCCCTGGACTGCATCACAGCTTTGTAATTTTTTCCTCCATGTCGTTTTTTTTTTTTTTTATTTTGTCAATATACAATGTAGTTAGTTATTGTGTCCCATCACCAA
>NW_007746601.1:11715-13247 GCF_000696425.1 Galeopterus variegatus | reverse complement strand
AGCCTGCCCATTTACAATAGCCACCAAAAAAATAAAATACTTAGGAATAAAGTTGACCAAGAATGTGAAAAATCTCTATGAAGAGAACTACAAACCACTGTTGAGAGAAATCAAAGAGGACACAAGAAAATGGAAAGATATCCCATGCTCTTGGATCAGAAGAATCAACATTGTGAAAATGTCCATACTGCTCCGACCCTGTGGTGCACTCAGGAGAGTGTGGCGCTGGGAGTGCAGCGGTGCTCCCGCTGTGGCTTGGATCCTATATAGGGATGGCCGGTGCACTCACTGGCTGAGCGCAGTGCGGACAACACCAAGTCAAGTGTTGCGATCCCCTTACCGGTCATGAAAAAGACAAAAAAAAAAAAAAAAAAATGTCCGTACTACCCAATGTGATATACAGATTCAATGCAATCCCCATCAAAATCCCTATGACATATTTCTTGGAAATGAAAAAAACTATCCAGACATTTATATGGAATAACAAAAGACCACACATAGCTATAGCAATCCTAAGCAAAAAAATAAAGCTGGAGTAATGACACTACCNCACCCCAAGAAACCAACAAATACAGAAGACAAACAGAAAATTAGGAAGAAAGGAACAAAAGTTACTTAAGAGATCTAAACAAAAATCAGTAAAATGCTAGGGATAAATCAACATCTTTCAATAATAACTCTAAATGTAAAAGGACTAAATTCCCCACTCAAAAGACACAGACTGACTGGATTAAAAAGGTGGACTCAACAATATGCTGCCTTCAAGAGACTCACCTGACCTGTACAGATACACATTGACTAAGAGTGAAAGGATGGAAAAAGATATATCAGGCACATAGAAATGAAAAATGAGCTGGAGTAGCTATTCTTATATCAGATAAAATAGACTTTAAAGCAAAAACTGTAAAAAGAGATAAAGAAGGCCACTATATAATGATAATAAGGATCTATCCATCCAGAAGACATAACAATCATAAATATATACACACCCTATGTTGGAGCAGCCAGATTTACAAAGCAAACACTAGTAGATCTAAAGAATGAGATAGACACTAACACCATAATAGCAGGGGACCTGAACATGCCACTCTTAACATCAAGGCAAAAAATCAATAGAGAAACACAAGATCTAAACAACACTCTAGACCAATTGGACTTGGCAGATACCTACAGAACATTCCATCCAACAACCTCAGAATATTCATTCTTCTCATCAGCACATGGAACATTCTCTGGGATAGACCACATGTTAGGTCACAAAGCAAGTCTGAACAAATTCAAAAAAATTGGAATTATTCTATGTATACTTTCTGATCACAATGGATTAAATTTAGAATTCAATAACAAATGAACCTCTGGAAACTATACAAACACATGGAAATTAAACAACATTCTACTTAATGACATATGGCTCCAAGAAAAGAATTAAACAGGAAATCGAAAAATTTCTGAAAACTAGTGAAAATAATGGCACATCATACCAAAACCTGTGGGATACAGCAAAAGCAGTGCTAAGGGGGAAATTTATCACA
>NW_007746601.1:9375-10982 GCF_000696425.1 Galeopterus variegatus | reverse complement strand
ACTATACAAACACATGGAAATTAAACAACATTCTACTTAATGACATATGGCTCCAAGAAAAAAATTAAACAGGAAATCGAAAAATTTCTGAAAACTAGTGAAAATAATGACACATCATACCAAAACCTGTGGGATACAGCAAAAGCAGTGCTAAGGGGGAAATTTATCACATTAAATGCTTACTTCAGAAGAATGGAAAGATGACAAATAAACAACCTCACAGATCACCTTAAAGATCTATAAAAACAAGGGCAATCCAAACCCAAAGTGAAAGAAATAATTAAGATTAGAGCAGAACTAAATGAAATAGAAACCCAAAAAACAATACAAAAGATCAGTGAAACAAAAAGTTGGTTTTTTGAAAAGATAAATAAAATTGACAAATCTTTAGCAAGGCTAAGAAAAAAAGAGAGAAGACCCAAATAACAAAAATTAGGAATGAAAAAGGTAATATTACAACTGACACTTCAGAAATACAAGGAATCATTAGAGACTACTATAAACAACTATATGCCAACAATTTGAAAATCTGGAGGACATGGATAAATTTCTGGACACAGACAAACTACCAAAACTGAGGCAAGAAGATACAGAAAATCTGAACAGATCAGTAACAATGAAAGAGATTGAAGCTGTTCTCAAAAGGCTCCCAACAAAGAAAAGCCCAGGACCAGATGGGTTCACTACAGAGTTCTACCAAACCTTCAAAGAGGAACTCAGACCAGTTCTCTACAAACTGTTCCAAAATATTGAAACAGAGGCCATTCTCCCAAACTCATTCTATGAGGCAACCATCACCGTCATACCAAAACCAGACAAATATACATCAAAAATAGAAAACTACAGGCCAATATTCTTGATTAATACAGATGCAAAAATCCTCAACAAAATACTTGCTAACAGAATACAGCAACACATATACAAAATTATACACCATGATCAAGTGGGATTCATCCCAGGGATGCAAGGTTGGTTCGACATATGCAAATCAATAAATGTGATACACCACATCAATAAAAGCAAAGACAAAAACCATATGATCATCTCTATAGATGCTGAAAAAGCATTTGACAAAATTCAACATTATTTCATGATAAACACTCTCTACAAGTTAGGTATACATGGGAAGTATTTCAACACAATTAAAGCCACATATGATCAGCCCTGCTAATATCATTCTGAATGGGGAAAAACTGAAAGCTTTTCCCTTAAGAACAGGAACTAGACAAGGATGCCCACTCTCACCACTCCTATTCAACAGTGTTGGAAGTACTAGCCACGGCAATCAGAGAACAGAAGGAAATAGAGGGCATCCAGATTGGAAAGGGTGAAGTCAAACTGTCCCTGTTTGCAGATGATATGATTCTATACATTGAATAGCCTAAAACCTCTAAAATAAAACTCCTAGAGTTGATAAATGATTTCAGCAAAGTTGCAGGATACAAAATCAACACACAAAAATCAGTAGCATTTCTATACTACAACAGTGAACATGCATAAAAAGAAATCAAGAAAGCCTGCCCATTTACAATAGCCACCAAAAAAATAAAATACTTAGGAATAAAGTTGACCAAGAATGTGAAAAATCTCTATGAAGAGAACTACAA
>NW_007746601.1:8176-8913 GCF_000696425.1 Galeopterus variegatus | reverse complement strand
AAAAAAAAAAAAAAAAAAAAGTCTGTACTACCCAATGTGATATACAGATTCAATGCAATCCCCATCAAAATCCCTATGACATATTTCTCGGAAATGAAAAAAACTATCCAGACATTTATATGGAATAACAAGAGACCACACATAGCTATAGCAATCCTAAGCAAAAAAATAAAGCTGGAGTAATGACACTACCTGGCTTTAAACTATATTACAAAGCTATAATAATTAAAACAGCATGGTACTGGCATAAAAACAGACACACTGATCAATGGAATAGAATAGAAAACCCAGAAGTTAACCCATACACCTACAACCATCTGATCTTTGACAAAGCCAGCAAATCTACATACTGGGGAAGATACTGCCTTTTCAACAAGTCATGCTGGGAGAACTGGATATTCATATGCAGGAGAATGAAACTAGACCCATACCACTCACCATATACCAAAACCATCTCAAAATGGATTAAAGAATTAAATATGCATCCTGAAACAAGAAAACTCCTTAAAGAAAACATAGGGGAAACACTCCAGGAAGTAGGAGTGGGTACAGAATTCATGAATAGGACCCAAAAAGCACAGGCAACTGAAGGTAAAATAAACAAATGGGATTATATCAAACTAAAAAGCTTCTGCACAGCAAAAGGAAAAGTCATCAGAGTAAAAAGACAACCAGCAGAGTGGGAGAAAATATTTGCAAAATATAGATCAAAGGATTAATGCCCAGAATATACAAAG
>NW_007746601.1:0-7430 GCF_000696425.1 Galeopterus variegatus | reverse complement strand
GTAGGAGTGGGTACAGACTTCACAAATAGGACCCAAAAAGCACAGGCAACTGAAGGTAAAACAAACAAATGGGATTATATCAAACTAAAAAGCTTCTGCTCAGCAAAAGGAAAAGTCATCAGAGTAAAAAGACAACCAGGAGAGTGGGAGAAAATATTTGCAAAATATAGATCAAAGGATTAATGCCCAGAATATACAAAGAAATCAAACAACTTTACAGAAAAAAACAAATAACCCAATTAAAAAATGGGCAAAGGAGCTGAATAGGCATTTCTCAAAGGATGGTATACAAATGGCCAACAGACATATGAAAAAATGCTCAACAATCATCACTCAGCACGCAGGAAATGCAAATCAAGACCACTTTGAGATACCATCTCACTCCAGTTAGGAAGTCTAATGTCCAAAAGACTGAGAATGATAAATGCTGGAGAGGTTGCAGAGAAAAAGGAACTCTCATTCACTGTTGGTGGGACTGCAAAATGGTGCAGCCTCTATGGAAAATGGTATGGAGGTTCCTCAAACAATTGCAGATAGATCTACCATATGACCCAGCTATTCCACTGCGGGGAATATACCCAGAGGAATGGAAATCATCATGCCAAAGGGATATCTGTGCTCCAATGTTTATTGCAGCTCTATTTACAATAGCTAAGAGTTGGAACCAGCCCAAATGTCTATCATCTGATGAGTGGATAAGGAAACTGTGGTTTATCTATACTACCATTTGCAACAACATGGATGGACTTAGAGAAAATTATATTAAGTGAAACAAGTCAGGCACAGAAAGAGAAATACCACATGTTCTCACTTATTTGTGGGAGCTAAAAATAAATAAATAAATAAACAAACATGGGGGGGAAGATGTAGAGTTAGGAGTCATTTGCCTACATCTGAAAAGAATAGAAGAAATGACTAAAGGAGAAAGAAATAAAGGCCAAGGGGAAAGCATTACAAATTAGCTCTCACAATAAAAGAATAGGATAATTAAGTAGAGCCCTCAGGGGAAAAAAAATGATCTATTAAGTAGGACAACCAGTGTTTCCAAAGCCAGGGGAAGTCAAGGGAAAAAAAATGTTGCTAAGGCATGAATCCACATGATCATGTCTTGCAGTAAATTCTTAGAAGAATTCTTCTAAGTATATTACAAAGAATTGGTTTTTCCCGACTTCTTTGAGAGTTAAATAGCCAACATGATGCCTCATTACTACCAAATAATTTAACGCATTTCCTACAAACAAAAAATTCTCCTACATAATCATAACCAGAGAATTAATATCAGTACATTACTACCGTCTAATCCTCAGACATCATTCATGTTTCACCAATTGTCCCAATGATGTTCTTCATAATAACAGTCTATTAAAAAAAAAAAAAAAAAAAAAAAACAGAGAAAGAGTGCAAGGTTGAAGACTGAGGAAGGAAGTACTACACATTCATTAGCGGTGCATACCTAATAAATTCTTCGTGACAATCACAATGATGGCTCATCTGTGAGTGATGCTTTAAGTGTACAAAATGCAAGTATGCACTCACACTAATTATCATACTTCCCTTTAAGATAAGTTATTGTTAACTACACTTTGCAGATGGCATATCTAGGGGATAAAATGTTTATTGTCCCAGGGTTGTGAAGCAATGAAATGAAGGATGCTAGATTCTAGTTCTGGCCATTTGAATCCAAATACCATGAACATCTTACTACTTGTACTAGCAAGTAACATTTTATCTATCCAACAGTTCTCACAGTGGCCACATTCTTAACCAACACCTAACTGGCATCATCAAGAGTAGATAACTATGGAATTCCCTCTGTGCCAGAGAGGACAATGCTTGGCGACATGACCAAATGTATGCTTTATTCCTTTCATTTCTCCCTTCTGATGTGCTGCTAATGTATGGTTATTCAGTGCTTTCCACATAATCTTCAAGATCAGTATCCCTAGAAAATATTTTATCTGCTGTGACTGAGGCAGTCCAAAATCATTAAGAAAAGGAAATTCTTTCAAAGGTGAAGTAAGGATGGGAATGTTCAGTCACACTATCCTATTTTTGTCCTCTCAGCTGCAATGATTCATCATCGTTTCAAGAAAGTGTTTCATGAAAGGCTTTTATAAACAGATTCATACTGGCTTGGTGCATGAATGAACACCTCCCACTGATTCTGGGCAAGAAAACAAATTTTGTACAAAATTATGTACTAGTTTTTATATAACGCTTCCCCTTTCTACACAACAGTGAAAATATAGTCACTGAGGTGCTGGAAGAAGTATCTGGTAGCAATTAGAAACATGGATCCTAAGGCTGGAACATCCCAGTGCAAATTTCAGTTCTGTCACTGCCTAGCTATGAGTCTTTGGACAAGTTTCTTCTCTTGCCACTGCCTCTCTTTCTTAATCTTTAAAAAGGGAATATGATAATAAATCCTACTTTATGGGATTGCTGTGAATATTCAGTTAATTATGTAAAAAGCACTTAGAACAGTGCCAGGAAAAAAAATGAATGGTATATAGAGATTTTCTGTTATGATTTTATCCAACATGTCATTTTTCAGGTGAGGAAACTGAGGAAAAACCAGGATAGGTAACTTTCCCAAGGGCATGAATCTAGTGCATGAACATCTGCCATCTCTTAATATATTTTCTTTTATATACATCATCTTGCCTTTTATATCCTATCTTTTAACACACAAAAAAATTACATTCATTGAGTAAATGTTTAAAGAAAAAGAACTGTACATTATATGAAAGCCAACTTTGGCCACCTTGAATACTTGCCAGAATTTAGGTAGTAAATAGTTCCAGGAATGTAACTGAAGGACTCTGAAAATGATGCACAAGCCAAGTCATATTTTACAACCCTGTTAGCCATCTTGATAAGGGCAATGAGGAGTATGTGTCTTGTATTTTGGGGATTATGATTCCATTGTTTTGCATGAGTAAAGACCTATTTCTTTCCTATTCACTTCAGTTCATTTGCTCTGCAAATGGGCATCAGCAGAGATACACTTAATAAAGCGTGGAGTATAAAAATGGAACACTTCCTATTTGTTTCAACCAAATATATGGGAGAGAAACTGCACTCACTAGCGCTGGCCAGGCATCCATCAAGGTGCAGTGTCAACGTCAATGTGTTAGAGTGAAGGATGCTGCATTCAAAGGCTGGCCTTGCCATTTAAAGCAGGACATATGAAAGCCCAATATGCCCTCCAAGCTCTGAATTACCTGTCCCTTTTCTATTCCCTACCTCCTTCCCTTTTATTTTAATGATTATGAAACTCTGAATCAGGCATTACATGTCAACCTAAGCCATGTGTCTTCGGTGCCCTTGCATTTATCACCAGATACAGTGCCCTTATCGAACCAACATTTGAATTAGTAGTTTGTCACAAGACCCACATTTTTGCAAAGCCTACTTTCTCAATCAACTCTTCCATCCTATGTTCTGCTTTTACTCATTTATCCATCTTTTTTTTGTGTGTGTGTCTTTTTTCCGTGTCCGGCAACGGATCGCAACCCTCAGTGTCGCCCCCGTACCGGACCGGGACCGGCAACGGGATCGCAACCCTCGGTGTTGCTCCCGCGCCTCGCTCAGCCAGTGAGCGGGAACCGGTCTGCATGTGGGATCCGAACCCTCGGCGGGAGCGCCATGCGCTTCTCAAGCGGCGCACTATAGCAGTGCGCCACCGGGCCGGCCCGTAAATTCTTGCCTTTACACATACAGCATCCTCCTCACTTCCCAGACTCTTTCAGTTGATTTTGAGTCATAATCAAACTGGAAGGTGCTCAGGATAAAAGAAGGTTGAATGGTGGTCCCCCAAAAGATAAATCCACCCAGAACCTGTGAATGTGGGCTTATTTTAAAAATGGGTCTTTGCAGATGTGTTTAAGGATCTTAAGATAAGAGGATGCTGGATTAGGGCAGGCACTAAACCCAATGACAATTGTCTTTATAAGAGAAGACACAGGGTGAACACCATGTGAAGACAAAGGCAGAGACTGGAGCAATCAATACATCTACAAGCCAAGAAATGCCAAGGATTGCAGGCAACCACCAGAAGCCAGGAGAGGGGCACGGAACAAAGACCTCTCCAGAGTCTCCAGAAGGAACAAACCCAGTCAACACCTTGATTTCAGACTTAGAGCCTCCAGAACGGTGAGAGAATAAACTTCTGTTGTTCTAAGCCACCCACTTTGAAGCAATTTTTTACAGCAGCCGTGGGAAACTAATATAGCAGGATTGTTCTAATCCTTGAATTAGCACTTCCCAATTGAGCAGGCATAGGTATGCCCCGTATTTGGAGTGTTCAGACTTGAATTTACCAGATTTGCTCTAAAACGCAACTGCAGATTTTAACTTGGAGACATAAAAGATTCAAAGAGCAGATGAATATTCTAAATGCTACTCTAGAAAATTATTTTCTATATGTACATTAAAAATGCTGCCAGGAGTCCATTTTAATTTCTTGGAAGTTCTGGTTGCACTAAGATTCAGTCTCTAAGGAAGGAGAAACAGAAATGATAATAAAGTCTTGGTCCCATCAATGCCAGAGCTAGCCATAGCAGATCCTTTTTGTGACAAGGTTGCCCTCAATTTTACTCTTACATTTATAATGACTCTCATTACCCTTTCCACTTGTGACATTCCTATTTGCCACTAATTGACCAAATTAATCAATGGAACGGGAAATAATCGCTCACTAGCTGTCAAGCAAACCTTGTCATTTTGTGACTTCCAAAGGCTCAAAGCCCATTCAATTCAATTAACTTCAGTGTTTTACACACAGCATTATACAGCCATTTGCAGAATTTTCTTTTATGTTTTTTTTTCTTTCTCTTTCCTCCAACAGACAATGACATATCTTAATAAATATGCTAAAAATAGATACAAAACCAACCATGGTAAAAGTGCTGCTTTGGAAGGATTCACTATCCTCTGCTTCAGAATTATTCACTGCAAAAGTTCCATTCTTTCTGAGTGCCCTTTTTGTGTCTGGAGGAAAAAACAGATTTTCTGGTTGTCCAAAAAGATCAGTGGCTAATTATAGCTAATTGCAGTCAACTTTCACCTATCCGTGCTAATGGAAGGAAGCACTGATGCAGGCAATCCCCAAATGGCAGATCTTCCATTAGATTTCAGCAAGTAACAACACAAAAGGCAAAATTTATCCTTTAAGGTTTTTCTCACAGTTCTTTATAAAAACTGCTGATCAAGTAAGGGATTGACTTTTAGATTGTCTGGAGGTAGTATGGATATGTTCCTGTGACCCCCTGGACCATTGCAACTGACTTACACTGGAATTAAAATGCAATTCACATCCCTTAGCAGGCACCAGCTGAGAAATAAATGGAAGGAGTTCATGGGGCTGATGTCACCAGGTCATAAAGCCTGTAACCCAAACTGGAATTACTGGTAGTAATTAATAATAACAACAACAGCAGCAATAATAATTCCCATTACTGAGTACCTGTGACATGCCAGCTATATTACCTGCATTAACTATAATCCTGGTAATAATCCTGTGAGGTGTTGTTATCTTTTTTTTCTTTCTCTTTCCTCCAACAGACAATGACATATCTTAATAAATATGCTAAAAATAGATACAAAACCAACCATGGTAAAAGTGCTGCTTTGGAAGGATTCACTATCCTCTGCTTCAGAATTATTCACTGCAAAAGTTCCATTCTTTCTGAGTGCCCTTTTGTGTCTGGAGGAAAAAACAGATTTTCTGGTTGTCCAAAAAGATCAGTGGCTAATTATAGCTAATTGCAGTCAACTTTCACCTATCCGTGCTAATGGAAGGAAGCACTGATGCAGGCAATCCCCAAATGGCAGATCTTCCATTAGATTTCAGCAAGTAACAACACAAAAGGCAAAATTTATCCTTTAAGGTTTTTCTCACAGTTCTTTATAAAAACTGCTGATCAAGTAAGGGATTGACTTTTAGATTGTCTGGAGGTAGTATGGATATGTTCCTGTGACCCCCTGGACCATTGCAACTGACTTACACTGGAATTAAAATGCAATTCACATCCCTTAGCAGGCACCAGCTGAGAAATAAATGGAAGGAGTTCATGGGGCTGATGTCACCAGGTCATAAAGCCTGTAACCCAAACTGGAATTACTGGTAGTAATTAATAATAACAACAGCAGCAGCAATAATAATTCCCATTACTGAGTACCTGTGACATGCCAGCTATATTACCTGCATTAACTATAATCCTGGTAATAATCCTGTGAGGTGTTGTTATCTTCATTTTATAAATAAGGAACTGAGGATTAGAGAAGTTATGTGACTGACTTCGTGTTATCCAAATAGCAAATGAACTAATATCTTACTTTGCTCAGGCTGCTATAATAAAATACCATGTGCTGGGTGGCTTACAAACAACAGACATTTATTTAGCACAGTTCTAGAGCTGGGAAGTCCAAGATCAAGGCACTAGCAGACGGTGTCTGGTGAGGGCCTGTTTCCTGTTTCATAAATGGCATCTCACAAGGTGGAAGGGGCAAGAGAGATCCCTTGAGCCTATTTTATAAGGGCACTAATCCCATTCATGAGGGCTCCACCCTTGTGATCTAATCATCTACCAAAAGCCCAACCTCCTAATACCGTCACATTGGTGATCAGGTTTCAACATATAAATTTGGGGGAAATACAAACATAACACTGAGGTTAGATTCAAATTGGATCTGACTCCACAGTTTTTTCATCAGGCTTGGATAAAAAGAGTGGACAATGTTTACTGATCATTTTTAAGTTCTCCTGTTATAATTACAAGTGTCTATTGCATGTACTAGTTAAACCACTTCACAATATTAGATACTTGATTAATAAAAAGTATACTAACATCTCCCTAAAGGACAGAATTTATGGTGTGACAAATGGAGCTTGAAGGATTAGTTACTGAAATTTTAAAAGAAACTAGTTAAAAGTTGTTTTATTTAGAAAGCAACTGATGGGAAAATATCCTGACGAAAGGCCTATTACATTAAGATTGGTGTATAAAAGTGCCATAATCTTGCTTCTACGTTAAATTTACCTTTTGCCTGGTTGAACTCTAAGTCAAAATTCTCATCAGACAAGTTTAATTCATGTCTTCTTATTTTGTAAATAACTATTTTCTAGAAATGGATCTCTTTTAAAAAGATGAATTTAAAAGTAGATGTTTTAGGCTTGGGCGCCTCGGCTCGGTCCGAATGCTCACTGGTGTTTAGACCTGCTGCTTGGTTACCAGTCCCAACGGAAGACCTTTGAGTGGTGCTGTTGTGGCAGAGAGCTGGCCAAAAAAAAAAAAAGAAGTATGGGGATCCAGATACTTGACCTTGGTGTACTTAGCACCACGCTCGACCAAGCGAGCTAACCAGCCATTCCCAGACTAATTTTAAAAATATCAGTTGAGGACAAACAAGCGGCAGCGGGTTCGAGG
>NW_007746600.1:12445-13251 GCF_000696425.1 Galeopterus variegatus | reverse complement strand
CCCCTGAACCCTCCCCACAGTGTTTACATCACCTGATATCCACTCTGACCCACCCACCCCACCCCTCCCCACCGACATGACTGCTCTGAGTGCCTCACCTCCTCTTTTCCCCCTTCACTCCTCTGTCCCACCCACCCTGCCTCCTTGCTATTCCTGCACAGGGCCAGGCCCCTTCAGCAACTTCATGCTTCTTGTCCCTCTGCCTGAGAACTCTTCCTCTGAACATCTGCCTGTGCCACCCCTCAGTTCCTTCAGTGAGGGGAGCCTGCCCTGCCCCCTGGTTTAAAGTCACAGCACCCCCACCCCCCCACTTCCTCTTTCTCCATAGCCCTTGCTGCCATTTGCAAATTATATACATTATTTCTTTGGCTCACTGTCCATCTCCCCACTAGCATGTCAGCCCCAAGAGGGCCAGGACTTTGTTTGTCTTGTTCACTGCTATATCCTAGTGTGTGGTGCATCATAGGCACTTAAATATTTGCTGAAGAAATGATTTAATTTTTTAAAGAAAATTTTAAAGTGCCAACCATCATCCTCAAGGACTCCAATGAATTGTTAGCTTGCGTCTGATGCGAATGGTATTTTTTTAGTCTGAAGGAACCTCTTCAAGATTGCAAAAGGATCCGTTGCTACAGATTGCAGGAGATATTTTTATCCTGTCATGCAAGGATGAGCTCCATGGAGAAAGGCATTCCCATGTTTCCTCGCTCTCATTCACCATGCAGCCCGATGGGGTTCCTCCTCCTACCTCCTCGTGGGACCCGCACAGATGAGAGGCAGATCAAAATCAGCAGATAGGGCCCCCC
>NW_007746600.1:10106-10702 GCF_000696425.1 Galeopterus variegatus | reverse complement strand
GCATGCCCCTGTTCTCAGCCACCTGCCTACAAGGAAGGACAAACAACTTCATGTCTCTTCAGAGCAGGGCATGAAGCCATAGTGAGGGGCAGTAGGACCAGCTGCTTGGGAACTGAAGGGAAAGAAAGACTTTTTCTCTAGGTTCAATGTCTGGAACCTGTGAGCCAAACTGACAAAAGACAGATTAACAGGAGAAAAAGCACACAAACTTTACTTGATGTTAATATCTTTACGTAGAACATGTGGTGGGGGGGGAAGGCGCCATAGAAAGTAGTGAAAACCCCAAAGAAGCAGTTAGATCCACAGGCTTATATGCCATTTTAACAGAGAGTAATAAATTGTGGAGACTAGACAAGACAAAGGAAAAAGGGGTTTGGGCTAGGGGCAGGAAATTGTGGGAAAGTGGGTAAGTAGGAAACCCACAGAAGACACAGGTTATTCTAGCAAGATTTATTTGTATAGACTTATCTCAGCATCAACACCCCATCTCCAGCAGTAAGAATGTTCTCTTCCTGGTACAGGGAGGACACCTTTCTCAAGGGAAATCAATGCCCTGCCTTTAGGTAGAAAGGGGGAAGGCAGAGAGCCCTTCCCGC
>NW_007746600.1:7894-8436 GCF_000696425.1 Galeopterus variegatus | reverse complement strand
GGGTCGGCACTCTTTCTGCTACTCACGCTGCCTCGCACAACTACGTTTAATTTTAGTTCATCACACATTCAGCTTGAGCTTTCGAGGAATTTTATAGTCCCCACTCCATCTGTGCATTTTGCCATTCTGCTAACTTCGCTGTATTCGGTGCTTCCCATGTATCTATTTGTTGCACTCTCCTGAAAAGAAGAGGAGAGGTCCGAGTCCTGATCCACTGCCATCTGTTTGTTGTTTCGGCAGCACAGAGATGGCTGAAACCTCCACAGTTGAGACACTTTGTTTTCTTCTGAAAGGCCAGTTCTAGATCTACAGTCCATTTTGGACAAAGGCGGAAGAAAGATTTCTCCCAAAATTTACAACCACTAAGAAGAAGACCGTCATTGTCAACTTATGGCGCACACGATCATGTAGAAAAGTATTAGGTTTTACTTTTCAGAAGTGCTTTAAGTGTTTAGATAGAAACCAACCAGTAAGAATTACTCAAATGTGCACAATGGTTAAAATAACATGTGTAATGAAAAGCTGAAGGCTTGGGTTTCAGA
>NW_007746600.1:5207-6309 GCF_000696425.1 Galeopterus variegatus | reverse complement strand
TTAGGACTCAAGAAACTACAGTGATATTTAGTGGCTTCCCAGTGCCTACAGATCACTGAGCTAGGCGCCAAGTGTCAGGCTTCCAGTAGCTTTGTAAAGCAGACACCCTGTGGACAAGATGTTCTTAGCTTCAGTCCTGATCTACTCACCTGGACCTGTCTGTCCAAAGGGCTTGGCATCTCTCCTCCACAGTGTCCCCAGGACCGACTTGATTGTGTAACTTCCTCTTTGTGCTGTGTCTCTAGGGTTTGTCAAACTTGGTTGTCTTCTTGACCACTACCAAGCCTTTCCAGAAAAATGACTGCAGGTATAGACTCTGTTCCTCCTGCTCCATCTGGGGACCAGGTTCTCCCACCTAGCACACACCCCAACCAAACAGGTTAGTGTTCCCCACTCCCAGGCAGGACAGGACTCTAAAGATGAAAAGATCAGAGAAATGGATGTCATATCCCAAGCCTTCCAGAAGTTTACAATGCCAGTAGGGCTACACTTATAGCCACATAAGATGACATATGCCAAAGGACTGATACGGAGGAATGCTGGAGCTTAGAGGAGAAGGAGATGATGAGCAGTCAGGGAGAGCACCAGAAAGAGGATGACCTTGAATGAGGAGGTTTCAGACACGTGCAGGGCATTTCAGAGTGGAGAAACACATCCATTCACTCATTCAACAAACATGATTTCACATTTACCACGTGCAGTAAGGTATAGGGTACCACAGGTAATACAGAGATAAATACACCAAGGAGCTTACAGGACATGGCATATACACCAACATCTATAGTGCTTCAACAATTGTGATTAGGGTTGGAAGAGAGATTGTAGAAGCCTTACTTTCTCTGGAAAATACTTCCTTCCCTTTCAACTCCCCTTGCTACCAAAGTCAACAGGTGTGAATCTGGGTGTTATACAAGTGAGCCAAAGATGGCCCATGTATATTGGACCCTAGGTTATTTCTTCACTGAAGGCTGAAACCTATTAGCTCAGAGCTCTGCCTGTTCCAAAATCAAATTTCCACTTATACAATTATTTTAAAAATGGCCAAAGCGAGCCGATTTTTAGCCATTTAGAGCCTGTCTGCTTTGCATAACCTGCAAAACTA
>NW_007746600.1:3231-3566 GCF_000696425.1 Galeopterus variegatus | reverse complement strand
AGGAAGACATGTTTTCATTTTCCCAACACCCTGAGTTGTTTATGGTACATGCTGAGAGTCAAGTCCTGCCTCCGTTCACTCTGCCTCCCATACCTTCAGGGGAACCAGAAGACTGCAGAGAAAGGGCTGTTGTGAACAGGAGTGTGAGGGCAGCTGGCTTCCAGAACAACTGATGGATCATCACCCGTGAGCGAGAAGACCCACATCATTCATCAGTGGAGAGCCAGTGAAGCCGTCTGAGCTAGGCAGAAACTGTGAATGTGTTATTTAAGGAAGTTCGGGGCAAAAATATTGAAGATGATCTGGAGGAGGAGAGCCTGGAAACAGAAGGTCAG
>NW_007746600.1:764-1122 GCF_000696425.1 Galeopterus variegatus | reverse complement strand
AGAAGAGTCTATAAACTCAAAAACAAAATGAAGATTTATTCAATTTGTAAAGCAGAGAGAAATAAAGACTAGAAAAAATTAGAACCTTGAGAACCTGTGAGACTATATCTATTTATCTATCTATCTATCCATATATAGCAATTAAAGTCTGAGGAGGAGAGGAGAGGAGGATAGAGAGAGAGAAAATGAGGCACCAAGATTATTTGAAGAAATAATGCCCACAAACTTCCCAGATTTGGTTAAAGACATACATTTTCGTGTTTAAGAAGCTCAGTAAACACCAAGCAAGATACATACAAAGAAAACCATACCTAGTCATATCATATTATGAAAAACAAAGATTAAAAACCAAAACAAA
>NW_007746600.1:0-552 GCF_000696425.1 Galeopterus variegatus | reverse complement strand
AAGAATTTATACTATACATTAATTCATATAATATTGCTTGAAAACAGACAATGGTAAATTAAAAGTGTATACTATAAATGCTAAAGCAACCACTAAAAAATCAATACTGAACATTTTTATATTTATATTAAAAGAATAAAAGAGATATGGCTACTAAATAAATAAAGGAGATAAAACAGAGCCATAAAAGAATACTCAATCCAGTAGGAGAAAGAAAAAAAAAGATTGAGCAGATATAAAACAAATAAAAAGTGTTCAGCTTAAACTCAATCAAATCAATAATCACATTATATGTAAATGGTCTAAATACCCCAGTTAAAGGAGAGAGATTTTCAGATGGGATAAAACACAAGACCAAGCCATATGCTGCTTACCAAAAAACCCACTTTAAATATAAAGCCACAACCAGGTTAAAAGTAAAAGGATAGAGAAGATATAACATACAAACATTAAAATAAAGCTGAAATGGCTCTATTAAAATCAAAGTAGATTTAAAATTGAACAATATTACCATAGTAAAGGGGTAATTTCATAGTGATAGAGGGGTCAATT
>NW_007746599.1:15867-16901 GCF_000696425.1 Galeopterus variegatus | reverse complement strand
TTATTTATTTATTTATTTATTTATTTATTTATTTATTTATTTATTTATTTTGATGGCTGGTGGGTATGGGGATCTGAACCCGTGACCTTGGTGTTACAAGGCTGTGCTCTTACCAACTGAGCTAACTGGACAGCCCTTAAAGCAAATACTGACTGCAGAAGCATTGGCACCAGGAAACACAGGTTGGACATATTATTTGCAAAATGTATATGAGAGAAAAAATTGATCTTAGCAACAAAGCAGGGAGGGACCAAGTGAGTGTATCTGGGAATCAGTCTGAGAAGAGCTACTAGTAACCCTGACTTATGCTGAGTCACTCAAAAATTGAAACCATGCTTCTTAGATTAGCAGCAGATAACATGAAAGGGTTGAGTGGCCTTGATTTTAAGAAAAGGAGGATTATTTGGGCAGGTCATGACTGTGCAAACAACGTATATAAGTGAAATCAAAAGCAAACAAACAAAAATCAAATAATGGGAATTGACATCTAAGTCATACTCTAAGGTCCGTCTTATTTCTCACTTTATGTTAATTCGATATTTCAAAGTCAGTGTTCCCATTTCCACCCTAGAGTATAGAGTACCATTATTTTGAAAACAGATTGCCAGATCTCTAAGGCCACTTCAGAACAGCAGACAATCAATAAGTGGATTGATGTCAATCAAAAAACTCAGCATTTAGCTGAACCATTTGAAATATGTCTCAGTTTTGTATGTGCTGCACAGTTCTGTGATGTGGTGAATTGTTCCTTTATTTGTGGATTTATTATAAATAAATTTTATTTTGTTAACTAAAACTGAATTTCAATGCATTCAAAAGATTGCCCCACTTTTTATATATTATCTCAGTGCTCTTAGAAATACTCAGCACTTAAGCATTTATTTCAGGAAAGTATTTCTATATATTTTAGAATTCTAAAACAAATTTGGTGTGTTTTAGTAGTGCTTAGATTCTGCATTTCTTTTCTTTTTTCTTTTTTTTTCCTTTTTTGTCTTTTTTACTGACCGGTAACGGGATCGCAACCCTCAGTGTCG
>NW_007746599.1:1628-13251 GCF_000696425.1 Galeopterus variegatus | reverse complement strand
GTGAAAGCTTTAGTTTCAGAAAAAAAAAATGGTAAGCAGAAGTTTTGGAAATATTTGAATAATATACTAATATTTTATTTACAGTAAAGGGAAGGTAACAATATTGACTAAATTTATGTAGTGTTAAGATAAGTGCAAATTCTAAATGAGTACACTTGCATTACTTAGGTGATTACTAAATTTAAAAAGATAAAGTGAAAACTTGTAAACAAGGGGAAAAAATGTCAAGTTCAATTCAGCAGAAGGAAAGAAGGAAAATGAAACAAAACCAAACAAAATATTGGGCCATTAAAGCAAATTAAAATCAAATCAAGTAAGTTGGAAATTTAAAACAAATATACCAGTAATCATATTACATATTAAAAGGTTTATAAGCTCCAATGAAGACAAAGATTATTAGGATGAATTTTAAAATAGAAATAACTATAAGCTGGTTATAAAGAGATAGGTCAAAATAAATGGATACAAAAAAGTAAGTAAAGTTACAGATTAAAAAATGCATATACAAATAAATATAGGTGCAGGCATGTCAATAACTACAAAATAAATTTTATTAATATAAGTGTTACAATATAGAAATAAAACTTTAAATTGTTGAAAATAATATAACATATGAATAATTTTGTATTTAATAATCATAGACAAAAATATACATCTTTGAAAAGCTTAATAGAATTAGGAAACCTTGAAAAATTTATATTAAGTTATTTTAAAGTGCACTCACTGCACATACATCAAGCAAACAAAAAAATTAGTAAAGCATAGGATATTTGATTGGCTCATTAATACATTCTATCTAATGGACATAAAAGAAACACAGAACCCAACAACCAAAAAAAATACATTATATCCAAGCATACATGTAGTATTTGGTGAGAAAAATTTTTATACTGAGCCCTATAACAAATCTCAACAATTTGAAAATAATTAGTGTTCTCTGACAGCAAAAAGTTAAACTAGAAATTGATATTAAAGAGCTTACCAGAAAAACCACATTTGGAAATTAAAACACATATACAGAAACAGACAATACTAAATAGCTTACTTATAGGTTATATATGTATAACTAAATAGCTCATAAGGTCAAACGGCAGCTAAAAATAAAGAAACTAAAAAGAAATTAAAGAAACTAAAAAAAAAAATCTTAATGATAATAAATATAATACATATTTTTAAAAGTAAAATATAGTTGAAGTAATCCTTCCAAAACATTTTCTAAGCCTTAATTACTTACACTAAAAGAAAAATTTGCTATACTAACAGAAAGATTTGTTTTACAATTTAAGAAGAAAACAGCAAAATAAATACAAAGGATTGTAAAGAACTAAATAATGATGATAAGTACAGAATTAATAAAGTAGAGAATATACAATAGAGAAGTCAATAAAGCCAAAATTTTAAGATGATCTCTGTAGAAGAGTCTCTCCCACAAAGACAGACAAAACAACAAAAATACGACCACGCTTGGATGAAAATAACTAAAGGAGAGCACCAGAGAACATCAAAAGAATAACAGAAATGCTGGTGAGTGCAGAAACTCAGGATAGCCACAGAGAAATCAGAAGAAAATCCCTGGCCTCCCCAACAGCATCCCCCAGCCAGGAGCAGCAGGGACCCAAGAGGAATTTCTACCTTCAGGGGAAAGGTGAGCAAGAGTTACACCACAGATGCCAGCAATCCAAGCTGCAAGGGAGCTGTATGACACTTGCAGGCCATGAGCCCAGTGTGAGGAGCTGCTTGGAGCAATGTGACTGCATTAATCCAGGGAGGGAGTTTACACTGAGCACCCCGCCATGGGTCTTGGACTGTTGGCAGCAGTTCCCATTTGGGGATACGGGTAAAATCTAAGTGCATTCTACACTGAGCCCCAATACTTCTCACATTTCCACAGCCCTGAGGCCTCCTCATCATACTGGGTCTCTAGCACTTGATCCCAAGCACCATCCTGCATGATGGGAACAGGCTATTCAACACAGTGAGGAGGTAACCCTTAGGACAGAAGGAGTCAGTGTGCACAATTTCCAGAGTCAGAGAGCAGACCAATAATGGTCTGTTGCCACTGCCAACAGCTCTGCTGTCCTCAGTGGAGCACACGTGCACCTCTCACAGGAACACTAAGTCCTGCCATGGCACCAGTAAACCTGCTCAGACCTATGCTTTTCAGCTGGGAAATTGTATATCACCCACACACCTCTCTGGGGCAAAAAGCCCCATCTATAGCTCCAATGAGCCCACCCAGCAATACCCATCCCAGCTGGGGAACTGCAGAGGGACCAAATATCTCTCCTGTGGGAACAGGGGCATGTACTTTCTGGAACCAAAGAACCAACTGATCATGGCCTTCTGCCACTTTCAGAAGCCTGCTCTCTTCAGTGGAGTGCCCATGTACCTCTCATAGGTGCACCAAGTCCTGCTACAGCTCCAGCATACCTACCAGCTCCCTGCAATCCAGCTGAGAAGCTGTGGAGTGCCTGCAAGCCTCTCTTGAGGCCACAGAACCCCATCGGAAGTTACAGTGATTCCTCCCAGGGATACCTACCCCAGCCATAGAGCTGCAGAGGAACCGAGAATCTCTTTTGGGAGGCACAGAAGCCTGCCTACAAACCCAGCAACCTTGCATGGGGCAGCCCACCCCAGCTGAGGAACTTCAGGGTGATCCAGTGTCTCCCTTGGGTCACAGGGGACTGCCTATGACTGTAGA
Organism: Galeopterus variegatus; assembly: GCF_000696425.1. Lineage (NCBI taxonomy): Eukaryota > Metazoa > Chordata > Mammalia > Dermoptera > Cynocephalidae > Galeopterus > Galeopterus variegatus. Next base: position 10,550 of record NW_007746599.1, on the reverse strand, counting down.
TACCTTGCCAAGATTGGCCAACTCCAGCTGAGGTCTGCACAGCAGCCCAGCACCCGGCTTTACTTTTTGGGGTGCAGAGTCCCACCCAAAACTGCAATGACCTCACTCAGACTGGTCCACTCCAAATGTAGTGCTGTAGAACAACCCAGTGTCTCTTTGGAAGGTATAGGACCCTGCCCACAGCCCAAGTGACCTCACCAAGAGAAGCCCACGTCAGTAGTAAAGCTGCAGAGCACCCCAGAATCTCTCTTGAGGGCAGGGGCTTGCACACAACTGCAATAGCCTCAACCAGAGTGGCTTACTCCAGCTAAGGAACCATAGAGCACCTCATCCCTCCTTTGGGGATAAAAGACACAGCCTGAAACTCCAGTGACTCCACCAGCTGAAGTGAGTGACTTCAGCTGAGGCATGGCTGAGCACATTATTGTCTCCCTCAAAGTCCAGGGTGCTAATCTTCATCCCAGAAATCCCACCCAGGATCACCAATGTAAGCTGAAGATTTTCAGGGCACCCAGGTACATTTATCAGGGACACAGGATCCTGGCTGTGTCACCAGTGATCCTGCCCAGGGTTATCTACTTTAAATAGCTGAGGAGTTTCTGGCAGATCATGCCAAAGCTTCCCTCATGAGCTCAAGACTTTGTCCATATTCCCTGTAACCCAGTTCAGTGTTGCCCACTTCAGCAAGGAGTTGCCAAGTGCCCCACTTCCTAGAACATGAAGGCACTCAGAGACAACTGACACTGAGGAGAATCAAGAAAATTGCATAGACACTACACTACTGTATTCACCAAGAACCAAACTTAATACCCTACCAAACTGCCACTACAGAGCACATCTACAAGAAAGTCTCTCCCTTCAAAAGCTGCTCCAGATTATTATAAGAAGAGACTGTTTTACCAGATGCCAAGACATCAATGTAGGGGTACAAGAAACATGAAGAAAAAAGAGAACGTGACACTCCTAAAGTAATACAATAATTACCCAGTACCAGACCCCAAAGGAAAGGAACCTGTAAAATGCCTGAAATGGAATTCCAAATAAAAATCTTATGAAAACTCCAGGAAATACAAGGAAATATAGGTAGACAACAAAACAAAATGAGAAAAACAATTCAATATCTGAAAAAGAAATTCATCAAAGAAATAGATATCATAAAAAAGAATCAAGCAAAAATCCTGTAACTGAAGAATTCATTCACAAAATAAAAAACACAACTAAAAACTTAAATAACAGGCTAGAGTAAGCAGAAGAAAGAATTTCTGTACTTAAAGACAGGATTTTTGAAATAACACAGTAAAAAGGAAAGAAGGAAGGAAGGAAAGAAGGAAGGTAGGAAAACATAATTTAAAAAAATGAAGAAAACCTAAGATATGCATGGTACAATTTTAAGAGTACAAACAACCATATTATGGGTGTTCTAGAAGGGGAAGAGGAGGGAAAGGTATCAAAAACCTATTTAATGAAATAATAGCTTAAAGCTTTCCAAGTATTGAGATACATATAGACTTACAGATCCAAGTGGTTTAAAGATCCCAAAACAGATTTAACACAAAAGGATCCTCTCCAAGACATATTGTAGTCAAATTGTTAAAAGTCAAAAACAAAGAGAAAATTCTAAAAACAACAAGAGAAAAGTGTCAAATCACCTATAAGAGATTCCCCATCAGACTAACAGCAGAGTTTTCAGCAGAAAATTAACAGGCCAGAAGAGAGTGAGATAATACAGTCTATGTGCTAAAAGAAAGAAAGAAACAAACAAAAGAGCAAACAATCAAAAAACTGCCAGTCTAGAATACTGCACCTAGCAAAGCTATCTTTCAGATATGAAGGACAAATAGTCTCTTTTCATGCAACAAAACTGTAGAAACTCATCACCACAGACCAGCCATACAAGAAATCCTTAAGAGAGTCCTCCATCTGAAATAAATAACTACCATCATGATAACATGCAAAAGAATAAAACTCACTAGTAGGGAAAATAGGCAATGAGAAACAGAAAGAAATTATATCGTCTCTCTACAAAAAAATCACTAAAGAGCAAAGACAAACAATAAAAGGGAAAGAAAGAAATGAAATATCTATAAAACAACCATAAAAAATTAATAAAATGTCAGGAGTAAGGCAATACCTTTGAATAACAACCTTGTATGTAAATGGATTAAATTTTCCATTTTAAGGACATAAACCAGCTGAACCAATCAAAAAACAAGACCCAACTGTACGTTACCTACAAGAAACTCACTTCACCTGTAAGAACACACATAGACTAATAGTGATGGCACAGAAAAATATATTCCACACAAATGGAAACAGAAAATGAGCAGGAATAGCTATACTAATTCAAATAAAATAGACTTTAACGCAAAAATATAAAAAGAGACAAAGAAGGACATTACATAATGATAAAAGAATCAATTCAGCAAAGGGTATACAATTGTACATATATATGCACCCAATATCAGAGCACCCAGATATATAAAGCAAATATTATATCTAAAGGGAGAGATAGACCCCAGCACAATAATAGTTGAAGACTTCAACACCCATTTCTCAGCACTGGACAGATCATCTTGACATAAACTCAGAAGCAAAACATTATATTTAAACTGCACTATAGACCAAATGGACTTGACAGACATTTACAAAACATTTCATCCAAGAACTGCAGAACATACATTCTTCTCATCAGCACATAGATTATTCTAGAAGGTAGACCATATGTTATGCCACAAATCAAATCTCAACAAATGTTTTTAAAAATTGAAATCATATTAAGTATCTTTGCAGATCACAACAGAATAAAAGTAGAAATCGATAGCAAGCAAAATTTTAAAAACTGTACAAGTATTTGAAAATTAAACAACTTGCTCATGAATGACCAGTGAGTTGAAGAAGAAATTAAGCAGGAAATTAAAAAAAAAAAACATTGAAACACATGATAATAGAAGTACAGTATACAAAAACATATGGGATATTGCCAAAGCAGTATGAAGAAGGAAGTTTACTACAATAAGTGCTTACATCAAAAAAGTAGGATGATTTTAAACAACCTAATGTCACATCTCAGGGAACTAGAAAAACAAGAACAATCCAACCCCCAAATTAGTAGATTGAAAGAAATGATAAAGATCTGAGCAGAACTAAATGAAATAGAGACCAAAAAGATACAAAAGATTGATGAAATAAAAAGTAAATAAACAAAATTAACAAATCATTAGGAGACTAACTAAAAAAGAAAAAAAGACAGAAGACCTAAATGACAAAAATCAAAAATGAAAAGCAGACATTTTGACTGATACCATAGAAATACAAAGAATCATTTGGTACTATTATGAACAACTATATATCAAAAAATTTGAAAATCTGGAGAAAATGGATAAATTTCAGTATGCATGCAACTTACCAAGAAGAAATAGAAATTCCAAACAGACCAAAAATGAGCAATGAGATTGAAACAGTGATGAGGAGACTCCCAAAAAGAAAAGCCTAGGAGTGGTTGGCTTCACTGCTGAATTCTACCAAACTTTTAAAGAAGAATTAATAGCAATACTTGTCAATCTCTTCCAAAAAAAGGAAACAGAGTGTATTCTCCCAAACTCATTTTATGATGCCAGCATTACCCTGATATAAAAATCAGACAAAGACGTGATTAGAAAAGAAAACTACAGGCCAATATTCTTCATGAACATATATGCAAAAATTCTCAACAAAATACTAGCAAACAGACTTCAACAGCACATCGAAAAGATTATACACCATGATCAAGTGAGATTCATCCCAAGAATGCAAGGATGTTTCAATATATGCAAATCAATAAATATGATTCACCATAGCAACAGAATGAAGGAGAAAAAATATATGATCATTTCAATAGATACAGAAAAATCACTTCATAAAATTCAACATCCCTTCATGATAAAAATTCAACAATTAGATACAGAGAGAAAGTATCTCAACACAATAAGGCCAGGTATGACAAACCCACAGCTAACATCATCCTGAACTGGGAAAAGTTTAAAGCTTTTTCTCCATTCACATTATATGCACATATTGAAATGTAACTCTATACCCCATAAATATGTACAAACAATGCATTTCAATTAAATGAAAAATAATTAATTAAACTTTACTCTTAAAAAAAGATATCTTACATAAATACATCTTTAATAAGCTTCAAGACAAATAATAAATATTAAGGATAAAATATAATGCAAATTCAAATATAAAATTCTGCTTAAAAAAAGGACTACAAAAATGCAGTTTGCCAAAATAAACTGAATAAGAAATAGAACATATAGTTTTCAAACCTTTAAAGAAATGAGAACAGAAGTTAGAAACTTTCCCAGAAAGAAAACAACAGTGCAAAGGTTTTATATGTTAATAATGCCACAGTTCCAAAGATCACATTATACGGGTATTAATAAATTCTAACTGATAATAAAAAGAGAAAATGAAAGTCAAATCATTTAATGAGGCTAGCAAAAGCTTGATATTATGTTGAATAAAATGTTACATAAAAGCAAATATAATAGATTATTTTCATCCATAAATAGAAATGCAAAAATCTTAACCAATGTATTACTAAAATTAGCCCAATAGATAAAAACAGTAATAGATCATGAATAAATTGTTTTTATCTCAGAAATACAGCTTAATATAATATTTTACAAATCAATTAACTTACTATATTTTTTAAATTAAAAGATCATGTATACTTCATGATAAATTTCTCAGGTATTTGATAAAAATGTAGTGTTATTTGTAAATAAAAAATACAGCAGTCCACTTTATCTGTGGGGGATGTGTTCTAAGACCACCAGAGGATGCCTGAAATAGCAGATAGTACTGAATCCTATATATACTAATTTTTTCCTATACATATTATAGGTAAGTACTTATAATAAAGTTAATTTATAAATTAGATACAATAAGAGATTAACAACAATAACTAATAATGAAATAGAACAATTATGACAATGCTGTAATAAAGTTTTTGTGAATGTGGTCTCTTTCTCTTCTTAAGATATAGGTATACCAGGAGGTACCATGCTTCACTTTATTGCACTTCCCAAATATGGCAATTTTTACAAACTAAAGGTTTGTGGCAACCCTCTGTGGAGCAAGTCTATCTATCAGAGACATTTTTTGGCTTCCGGTCTCTGTTTCACATTTTAATAATTTTTGCAGTATTTCCAACTTTCTCATTATTACTATATCTGTTATGGTCATCTGTTGTCTTTGATGTTACTATTGCAATTGTTTTGGAGTGCCACTAACTGCACCACATGACACAGCAAACTTAATCGATAAATGTTGTATGTGTTCTGACTGTTCCTCTGACTGGCCATTCTTCCATCTCTTTTTCTCTCCTTGGGCGCCCCTATCCCCTGAGATGAAACAATATTGAAAGTAAGTCAAACCTTACAATAGCATCTAAGTGTTCAAGTGAAAGGAAGAGTCACACATCTCTCACTTTAAAGCAAGAGCTAGCAATAATTATGCTAAGAAAGGAAGGCATGTTAAAAGCCAAGATAAGTCAAAAGTTGGGCTTCCTCCACCCAACAGTTAGTCAAGTTGTGAATGTAAAGGAAAAGTTCTCAAAGGAAATTAAAAGTGCTACTCCAGTGAACACACAAATGATAAGAAAGTGAAACAGCCTTATTGCTGATATGGAGAAATTTCAGTGGTCTAGACAGAAGATGAAACCAACCACAACATTCCCATAAGCCAAAGCCTAATCCAGAGCAAAGCCCTAACTCTACTCAACTCAATAAAGGTTGAGAGAGGTGTGGAAGCTGCAGAAGAGATGTTTGAAGCTAGCAGAGGTTGGTTTATGAGGTTTAAGTAAAGAAGCTGTCTTCATAACATAAAACTGCAAGGTGAAGCAGTAAGTGCTGATATAGAACCTGCAACGGGTTATCCAGGAGATCGAGTTAAGATCGCTGACGAATGTGGCCACAGTAAACAGCAAATTTTCAGTTTATACCAAACCTCTCATATTGGAAAATGATACCATCTATAATTTTCATAGCTAAAGAGGAGAAGTCAACACCTGGCTTCAAAGCTTTAAAGTACAAACTGAGTTTCTCACTGGGGGCTAATTCTGCTGGTGAATTTAAGTTGAAACCAATGCTCATCTATCATTCTGAAAATCCTAGGGCCCTTAAGAATTATGCTAAATTTAAGTCTACTCCACCTGTGCTACACAAATGGAAAAACAAAGCTTGAATGACAGCGCATCTATTTACAGCATAGTTTGCTGAATATTTTAATCTCACTGTCAGCACCTGCTGCTCAGGAAAAGAAAAAGGATTTCTTTCAAAATATTACTGCTCATCGACAATGCACCTAGTTATTCAAAAGCTCTGATGGAAAAACACAAGGAGATTGATGTTTTCATGCATGCTAACACAACATCCACTCCGCAGCTCATATCAAGGAGTAGTTTTTACTTTCAAGTCTTATTAAGAAATACATTTTGTAAGGCTATAGAATCCATAGATATTGATTTCTCTAATGGATCTGAGCAATGTAAGTTGAAAAACTTCTGAAAAGGATTCACTATTCTAACATGTCATTAGGAATACTCATAATTCATGAAGAAAAGTCAAAATTAACATCATCGCACCAAGTATTGGCAAAGATATTAAGCAATGAGAACATTCATATCCTGCAGGTAGAAGTATTAATTGTATAATTTCATTAGAAAACAGCTTTAAATTATCTGTTAAGGCCCAACATAAACATATGCTTGGATGTAAAAATTTTACTCTTGGGTATATATCCAACAGACTTTCCTCTATATGTCTACATGGTACACATATAAATATAAATTATGGTATATCATACTATGGAATACTCTGCAGTAATGAAAACAAACCATCTGTAGCTAAATGTAGAAACATGGCTGAATTTCACACATATGTAAGATTGGATTAAACAAGCTAGAAGTTAAAGAATATTTGTAATATAATTGCATTTTTATAAAGTTTGAAAGTAGGCAAACTGATCAAGTATAAAGACCAGAAAGATGGATAAGTCTAGAGAAGAGGAGGTTTAGCCGTATGTGGAGAGCACAAAAGTGGTTTTGTGAGGGTGAAAATATTCTATTTATTACCTAGGGTCTGGTTGAATAGGTCGTGCTTTCTGCTAATTTATTAGATCTTCATTTCTTTATAATTTTTTCAATTTCACAGTAAAAAGATTAGATTGACGATTGAACATTCCCACAAAAACTCTCAAGGGGGTTAAGAAAAGCATATACACACAGGAACAAAGAGAAAGAAAATAAGATGAGATTAAATGACTAAACCAAAAGTTTAGAAGCAGGGTAAATCTGAATGACTAATAAATTGTCTCACATATAAGTTTATCCTGAATTGACAGTGGGGAAATCTAAGAAGCAACCCCAATTCCACTGAAAGACTCACAAAGACTTCAGAAATTGATGACAACATACCCCCAGATGATGGATGAGGTTGAGGATCCCTCCTCCTCCCCTTCATTGGGCCACTGACTTTCCCCCACACTAGAAGACTGTTGCTGGCACCCAAAGTTTGGCTGCCAAAAATAAATAAAATAAAAGATTCATCAGTCACAAATGTTGATGCAAGGTAGGAAATTTAGTGATCAGATGTCTGAGGAGACAGTTAAATTACAACTCTCTCAAAGGCACCAGAGTCCTCAGCAAGGATTTTAAAGGGAAAAGTGTGAGAAACAAAAGGAAGTGTTTACTTTCTTTAAGAGAAGGCTGCATGCAATCTTGTAGACTCTGGGATTTTGTTATCTTATGGTCAGTTCTGTAATTCCTCAGCTCATCCTTGGGATGTGGGCCTTATCTGGGTCCTACAAGCTGGATGTCATCTTGTTCCCCAGAAGCTATGTCTCCAAAGGAAGAATGGTTAGTTCTGTAAATTACTGATGAGCTCTTATCATCTCGTTTTTTCCCAAGCACTCAGTTCTGCGGTGTTTTCTCATGAGCTATGCTGTGAGCCAAATTTACAAGTAGACTTCCTTATGGCTAGCATTTTGTTTAAAGCCGTATTCTACAAAATGGCTCTTCTACAGCTAATTATCTAACACCGTTTTGTGTGGTGGGCTCTAACAAGATGACCAGAAATCCATTCTTTAGAAAGAATAAGACGGTGTGTCTGGCCTGGGGAACAGTAGGCAAGTTGAGAATGAGAACCCGACTGACAAAAAGTAGGACGATTAAGAACAGGTTCATGTAGTGAATACTGAGAACTTCAGCCATCCTCCTGCTGGAGTCTAATTCCTGGTACGAAAAATTGTACCTCATATTGGGTGTTTGAAACGCTTTCTCTGGGAAATCAAAACTGCTTGACAGATAGATTAGATAGTTAGGCCAATGGAATGATAGAAAGACAACAGGTAAGTGGATAGATAGACATATAGACAGAGAGATAGATAAGTTATATACAGGTAGATAGCTAGATATAGATGGATGGACAGATGGACAAATGAGTGGGCAGATATTTGAAGATGTTGACATAAGAAAATTACCATAAAGCAGCTTAGCTGTATCACCTACTGAATTAGTCAGTTTTGTGTTGCTATAACAGAATAACTGAGCCTGGGTAATTTATAAAGAACAGAGGTTTATCTGGCTTAGGATTCTAGGACAGCTGCATCTGGCATGGGCCTCAGGCTGCTTCTAACCATGGTGCAAAAGCAGCAGGCAGCTGGCAGTTACAAGCAGATCACATGGCAAGAGGAAACAAGAGAGAGAGAGGGAAGGTGCTAGGATCTTTTAAACAACCAGATATCCTGGGAACTAATAGAGTGAGAACTCACTCATTAATCCCTCCTCCCCTCACTCATTAATCTCCCCACCAGGGAGAGCATTAATCCATTCATGAGGGATCCACCTCCATGACTCAGTCAGTTTCCAACACTGCC
>NW_007746599.1:0-864 GCF_000696425.1 Galeopterus variegatus | reverse complement strand
AGAGCATTAATCCATTCATGAGGGATCCACCTCCATGACTCAGTCAGTTTCCAACACTGCCCCATTGGAAATCAAATTTCCACCTGAGTTTTGGAGGGGACAACTGATCCAAACTAGGAAATCAATCAACTTTGAGACAACAGAGATTATTCAAAGAAATGAAAACAGAAAACAAAACAAAAGTATCACTAGTATCCTCAGAGAGGTCAAAGAATGGACATATTCATGACATAGAATAGGATACTTGCCCACATGTGCACACACTCCTGAAAGTCAGGAAAAACCATTAGAAAAAGAAAAAAATCAATGGAACGTTTTGAATATAATGTTAACTCTATTTCCTAAAAAGTAGGACATAGAGACAGAGAAATGAAAATAAGAGAAAGAAAAAAAATACATTCCATAGTCCAGTCCAAGGTCCAGTATCTGAAAATTTCAAGACAAAACAACAAAAAGAAGTGAGGACGTTCCTGATGTAAAGGGCCCACCAAGAACATGGGACAGTGTAAAAACAGACTCACACCAAAGCCCATCATCATGACATTTCAGAAGACTGGAAAAAGGTAAGATCTGAGACTACCAAGGGGGTGTACATATTGTGTCCATAATATCAGACCTTAAGATAGCATTAGATTCTCCATAACATCACTGAAAGCTAGAAAAAGATGGAACAATCCCTTCATAGTTTAGAGAAACATATTTCTAAATTAGAATTGATCCCAAAGCTATCTATTATGCATGATGATATGTGAAATAAAATTTTGGAAAAGCAAGGTCTCAAACATGTAACTTCTTAATGCTCACCTTTGGGATGTTACGGGAGGTGTGCACTACCAAAACAGGCGCATAAACCAGAAAGGAAGC
>NW_007746598.1:19204-19419 GCF_000696425.1 Galeopterus variegatus | reverse complement strand
TCCATCTGGAAGTGTTTGGCTTTTGAGAACATGCCTTGAGATGGTGGATGTGAATAGGCTTACAAAAGGATTAAAAACGGACAAACAAATAAAAGAGCAGGGTGAGTCATGGGTAAAGGCTGGTGGAGGGAGCAGCAGCCAGGAGCTTTTGGCATTCACTGCTGAGTCCTCTGCATGCAGCTTCGCACATAGTAGGTGCTCAAGAAACACTGACT
>NW_007746598.1:15486-16044 GCF_000696425.1 Galeopterus variegatus | reverse complement strand
GTTTGGGGCCCAACTTCCACCAGCAGGAGGGGCTGCACAGGGACTTGTGGAGGTGGTGGCTTAGGTCAGTGTGGGCAAGGCTGGGCTTGGGCTGTCCAGGCTGATGGCAGGAGGACATTGTCCACGGACGGAGGGCTCTGCCAGCAGCTTGAGGCCCCACACCTCCTGAGAGGGGGCACGCCCAACAGAGGCAATGTGGGGGCGGGGTGGGGGTCCACTGCAAGGACCTGGGTTTTGGAGTTGGGCCTTGGTGACTAACCGGGTACCTGAGTCTCTCTTGGTGAGGAGGGGTGGGGGGCCATCTAGGCAGATTCTTCCACTTCCTAACCGACAACCCCCCCGCCCCCACTCAGCCCTGGCAACCTCTGAAGGTGGGGAGCGCACTGGTGAGCCACACATTCTAAAAATGCAAATGAAATTAAATAAGTGACATTCCTTTACGTGCTTCCAAAAAATACATATTTTTAAAAGCAACACCAACAATTGCAACTAGGAAAAGAAAGGCAACCCCCCCCCCCAACCAAAAACCACCCAAAAAACCACACCCCACCTCCTCAG
>NW_007746598.1:12752-13660 GCF_000696425.1 Galeopterus variegatus | reverse complement strand
CCCGTTCTTGTCTGTCTAGAAAAATCCAGCCCACCTTTCCCAGCCAGGTAATGGGTCCCGTCTTGTCGGTGTGGGTGAGCTCTTCCCATCCACAAGTGCAAGATGCCTCCGACTTCTCACATTTCCTTCGGGACCCAGCAAAGATACATTTGGGTGAGCTTGTGGGATGCCAGATTGGAAGTTCCTCTGCTTCCCTTACTCCCCCACGGCTGCACAGCACTGTGACACCTGGCCTTGGATACCCTTGTGCGGCCCCCTGCCAAATGCAGCACGTGCTATGAGGCTTGAAGAATGTGTTGTGAGGCAGCAGATCCAAGTTCTTGTTCTAGCTGTGCTGCCCTTTTTCCATCTGGAAGTGTTTGGCTTTTGAGAACATGCCTTGAGATGGTGGATGTGAATAGGCTTNTGCCCTCTTCTAAGGAGCCTTCCCAGGTTCCTTCTCCCCCCAGGCTTACTCTGACCTCCCACCCTCCACCGTGGGGCTGGACAGGTCCTGGCCCTGGCACACATAGGGTGGCACATGGCTTCTCATGGTTCTGCATGGGTTGGCATCTTTCCTCACTGGGCAGGCTTGCTCATGCTGGTGGGGGCGGGCTGGAAGGGATGAGAGTTACTCAGGAAGGGAAGGAGGAGGGTAGCAAAAGATGCTGAGACTGAGACGGCCAGAGTGAGCGGGGAGAGGGAGAGAGGCAGGAGGAAAGAGCAGTGGGCGGGGGAGGGAGGGCTGAGCCAGCCGCAGTGCTATTGGACAACACACAGTCCCGGGACAGCACATAATCCAGGCCTGAGTCAGCAAGTTTCACCCGTAATTTCTTGAGCATCTGTCAGGCCACTGCCTCACCCCCCCTTTACTGTGAGAGGAGCAGCCGCTTCAAAGGGAGCCGGGGAGTGAAAGCTTCATTTAGCAA
>NW_007746598.1:9700-11353 GCF_000696425.1 Galeopterus variegatus | reverse complement strand
TTTCAGGGCAGCATTTCTGTAGCTTCTATTATAAAAGGCACTATACCAGATGACAGGGTGCGTAAGCTGAATAATTCACAGGAGATGTTCATAGTCATTTTTCATTCAGAAATGCTTCCTGGTCACCAACACGATGCCATCTATTCTGTGTGGGCTTTTACTAACAGGCTGGACAACAGTCAGTATAGAAGGCCCTGAATAAAAGAAACACAGGTTCCTGAGAGTGACCCACCAGTCATCGTCCACTACCCAGGGTTGGTTTGTAACAGAGTCACACACCTGTGACTCACAACCTTGCTTAGGGCCTGGAGGCAGGCAGAAATGGCGAGTCCATATGGCAGGTGAGGATACACGGGGGTCCTGCCTCCTGAAGACACTTGCCCATCTAACTAGCTGCGTAGCCTTAGCAAACCAATTTAGCTCTTTTGGCTTCAGTTTCCCCAAGTACGTCCTCTCCAGGGTCTGCTCTGGCTCAAACATCCCCTGGCGCTTTGCTTCTTGCCCACAAAGGTGAGCCTCACTGATTTAGACTGGATGAGGGAGGAGACACTGGGGGAAAACTGGTGAAATGGTTAGTTTTATATGTTACCTTGACTAGGTGGTAGTGTCCATGTTATTCAATCAAACACTAATCTAGGTGTTGCTATGATGGAAGCTTGTAGATGTGGGTAACATCTATAATCTACATCAATGATCAGTTGACTCTAAGTAAAGGAGATTATTCTGGATTATGCGGGTGGGCCTCATCCTATCAGTTGAAAAGCTTTAAAAGCAAAATGGAGGCTTCCTGGAGGAAGAAGAAATTGTGGCTCAAGACAGCAGCACGAACTTGTGCCTAAGAGTTTCTAGGCTGCTGGCCTGTCCTGCAGATTTCAGACTTGCCAGTCCCCCAACAATCACTTGAGCCAATTCCTTTTCCTGTATATATGTATCTCTTCCATTTCTCTGGAGCCCCCTGACTGATACACCCGGGCTCAGGAATATTCTCAAAGTAATGTCTGTGTTGCTTTCATCTTCTTTCAGCAGATACTACTTAGAAACAAACCAGAACACTGACTTGAGTAAATGGAGGAGAATCATTTGTAGTTAGATGTATCCACTGGTCTTCAAACCACGTATTGAAGCACTTAAAATACATCCTTCTCCTCTTCCTTGAACCAACGGCCCAGCTCCAGACTTGCAAATCAGACTTTTTGTTCTCCACCCATCCTGTCCACTGGATTCATAAAGGCAAACTGGATTCCATGGATCCCAGACCTGGAATGGGTGAGGTTCACTGGAATATATATTTTTTGAAAAATTTGACTGGTGTCTATTTTACTGTTACGAGCAGATGATGTTCTTTGTTTATGATAGAAATTAGGCCAAATCCAACTTTCCCACAGATGGAGAAGCCTGAATTATTTATCAGAGGCTCATGAATTTGGTTCTGGCAAATGGCAAGGCCGAGGGTGGCTGATTTGTGTTTCATTGCTGGAACAGTTTGATCCCAGTGGGTCCTGGGCCTTTCTGATGCCATGCTGGGCCTGGTAGGGGCCATAGAGGCTGGCTCTGGGCATGGGGATAGGTGGCTGGGACCCTTCTGCTGGGCTCCACTGGTTCCCAGAGAGCTGTGGCGGGTGGAGACACCCAACCAGGGCCTGGACCAGCCAC
>NW_007746598.1:7202-8160 GCF_000696425.1 Galeopterus variegatus | reverse complement strand
TTGGGGCTATCTGGCCTTAAAACTTAACTCTGAGTATGGCACCATTTTGCTGTGTCTTGGAACAAATCACTGTGCCTCTCTGGGCCTCGAGCTTCCCTACCCAATCCCTGGGCATCTGGACTCCTTGTCTCTGGGCTTGCTTCCTTTTTGTATTTCTGGGGCCACTTGGAAGGGACCTGCCCCTTCTCATGCTGAGGCTGTGGAACAAATAATCCCATGAGAATGAGCAAGGAGGCTGCTGAGGTGAGTCCTTAAGTGTTTGGTTTGAACCATTTTAATTTGCATTTGAGTTTAATTACCATCATCTTTAAGGTTGCACACATGGGAAAAGAGGCACTTGGGCCCCAGGATGCTTGTTCCTTCTTCTACATGCTCCATCCCTCTCTACCTGCCTGGGATGTATGCCCGGCTCCCCACCTCCATTGGCCCCCNCCCCCTCTATCTGGGGTCTCAGGATCACAGAGTTCCCCATGGAGCTGCCCCTTCTCCTTCCTGGGTTCCACAAGACCCCTGTCCTTCTCTCCTTGTGTTCTGAATGGGAGGCCCCCTTCTCTATCCTTCCAACTTGGAGGTGGCAGATGGGGAGTGGGAGTGGGGTAGGGTGGGGGTAGAAGCTCTTTGTTATTCTCTATTTCAGCAAAGAGCCAGGGTCTGGGTGTGGAAAAGGTGAGGAGGAAAGAGAGTAAGTAAGCAGAAGAGTAAATAAAAGTTCAAGTCAAAGGGAAGGTCTGAAATTCAAAATGCTCTTCCTTCCTCCTTAACAGAAGCCCCCATCATCTCCACGCCCAGTTTATTCCACCCTTGGGCCTGGCCAGAGCTGCTCCTGCTCTTCTGGGCAATGCTGTGCCCTTCTACTACCTACCAAGTTCAAGGTCTCTTTCAGGCCTGGCTCCAGTTTGCCCTCTTCTAAGGAGCCTTCCCAGGTTCCTTCTCCCCCCAGGCTTACTCTGACCTCCCA
>NW_007746598.1:4999-5433 GCF_000696425.1 Galeopterus variegatus | reverse complement strand
ATCTCCAACCACACCTTGCAGAAGAAGAGGCCTCCCTTTTCCAAAGAACTCATCCTGGGGCTCCTTTGAGCAGGCATTATTTAAATGTTTTCAGACTACTACCTTGCTGACAAATTGGTGGGGTGGGGCTTGGGGAGTGGAGATAGGGCAGGGAACTTGGAGAGCAGGAGTCCAGGGCCCTCCTGATGGGGCATTGCACACCCAGAGCCCAGAGCCCTCCTGCATATGCTGGTTCTTGGTGAGTACGGCTCACAGAGGACTCAGAGGTGTCTCAGGAAGGCTCAGAGCACTAGCATGGAGGTTGACACTTCACAGCCAAGGCCAGTGAGGAGGTCTGGCTACCTTAACAGTGCCACCTGAGGCACTCAGAAAGGTCCCTTCTAGCATCTTCCCTGACAGTCTGCCCTGGTGGCTGACACACCACCACTAGCGCT
>NW_007746598.1:2574-3335 GCF_000696425.1 Galeopterus variegatus | reverse complement strand
CCTCAGGGCCAGGGAACCATCCTGTGACTCTGATCATTCCAGGGCAGGCCCCAGTTCCTTTGCTGGGGCGTACACACCAGTTCCTGCCTTTACCCTTCCCACGAAGGGGGCACTGCTCTGGGGCACAGGAGACCAAGACTCAGAGAACTGGCATAGAGGTGTGTATGTCTTACCACCAAGGCCAGAGAGGCCCATCCCTGCGTTCCAAAATGCAGGGAAGCCTTGCTCTTTATAACCTTCATTCACTTCACTTATTAAACAGGAAAGCTTAACCCTGGGGGTGCCCCTTAAGATTGCTTCTGGTTTTAAGAGCCTGTGGCTGTGTCCTTCCCTCCAAAAGGCATCTGGAGTCCCCTCTCTACCTGTTGAGGGAAGGGGCCGGGAGGCAGCAGCTGGAGATGGAGCTTGGGAGAGAGTACCTGTGAGGAGTCCCTGTCTTTCCCCTTCACACATCAATTCCATCACTTTAGGCCAGGCATCAGGTGGTGGGGGCTGGGCTGGCCCCCCTCCAGCCGGGAGTGGAAAAATCCATCACACACCTAACGTACATTTTAAAATAACTTACATGCAGAACACCCCCATGCTCCCATTTCTGCATCTCAGGTCTGATTATCTGCAGCTCTCACTCTTTTTTAATAAAAAATTGCTATAAATCTTTTTGTCACAGAAGATATAAGACACAGGTTTGCTGAGAAACTGCCTCGCTGAGTTGTTTTGTAGGCTGTTTGGTGCCCTGCTCCGTTTTTTTTTTTTTTTTTTTT
>NW_007746598.1:0-385 GCF_000696425.1 Galeopterus variegatus | reverse complement strand
TATATATATATATATACACACACACACACACACACACATGCATGCACATGTTTATTGGGATTTTGGAGCCCATTTCTGCTATTAATCTAATTCAAAGCTTGCAGCCTGGTTTAATATATGAAGTAAAATTGCAGGTATATCTCTGTCCTTCCCTCCTCTGCTTCCTGCCTTCTGTCTGCTTCCCAGGACAACACCACACACAGGCCACATTAGAATCCAGTTTGGTCCTGATCTGATAAGCAGGAGATTAAATAATGAACGAGACTGGCATTTTGGGGGAACATGTTTCAGGCAACCTTTTCCCTTTTTAACCAAATCTGCTCTGTACTGTATAATATTTTTACATTGATTTGAAAGTAAAGGATTTTTTAAAAGGACTGATTAA
>NW_007746597.1:11512-13254 GCF_000696425.1 Galeopterus variegatus | reverse complement strand
ACCATGGAATACTGCCAGTACCCCAAGAGCCCATGATGTGCCCACAGATCATTTGTACTTTTCTTGCACTTAACATTATGTGAGGTGCATGCCATTTAGGATGATTAAAATAGGTTTGTGATAAACTGTTCAAACATATGAATGTGCTACAATTTGTAAACCATTCTCTGATTGTTGGCAATTTGAGTTGTTCCTACATACCATGTAAAGTTTCTATAAAAAAATCTGTTTTGTCCTTACATGACTGTTGATTCTTGCACAATTACCACACCGTTTCAATCATGGTAGCTGTACAACATACTTTTTTAATATTTGAAAGGGCAAATTATTCCTGCCAATCCTCTTTCAAAAACTTCTTAGCTATTCCACTTTATTTTTTCTGCTCCTTTTAATTTTGGAACATTCTCAAATTTACAAGAAAATTGCAAGTCTAGTACCAACAAATTTTCTTCCTGTGCTATTTGAGGGTAAATTGCTTCAATGCCTCACCACCTGCAAATACTTTACTGTGTTTTTCCTATAATCAAGGATATGGTACTTGAAAATTAGCATCGATATATTAACCTTATTGAAATTTCAGACCCCATTCAAATTTTGCCACTTGTCCCAATAATGTCCTTTATAGCAAAAGGATCCANTTCAGCAGTAAAACTGCTTATTCGATTTAAATATTCTCCCACCGTGTATCTAATTTGAGTGTTCAAACTCAAAATTGTGGCTATGAGGGGTAGATTATAGCTATATTATATTATAGCTATCAGTGTTCTACTCATTATTTGCAAAAATATAGTTCTTCGTGGAAATAACTAAGCTTAACATTTACCAATAAAGGTAGATATGCTTCTGGAATAAATTTTTTAAATGAACGAATTCAAGGTACAATTGTTTCCTTTCCATCTTTTTACTTTAAACAGTTACAGCTTAATCTTGCACTGATCTCCGGATATTCACTCAAAACCTCCTCTCTGCACTTCAGCCCTCTCTTGAAGTCTACTGCCTCCTAGTTCTAGTACCAGACTTTGGGCAAAATTGGCTTCAGAGAATCTCGCAGCTTTTTTCAGCAATAAGTTCTGAGTACGTTAACTCAGACAAGAGCTCATTCCTGTGACCAGCTTCTCTTAGTCTGTTGCTAAAGCAATTCTGCCCAGAGGTGTGGTTTCCTTTTCTCCTTTCCACAGGGCACAGTGAAGAGAAAAATAGAGTGATCTGTGCTCAGAGGGTAACTCTGACCTCCTTTCTCTGCTTTGTGGCTTCCCAACCTCCCATCATCCATATGGTATATTCTGTCCAGCAAGATGGATATTGCAGAGGGTGGGATTCTTCAGTCCTCTTTTCCTGCTCCTCTACTCCAAAATCTTTTTGAGGTTTATTCAGCACTAAAACTGTTTATAGGTGCAGGATATATTCACTCACTTATTCATTCATTCAACAGATATTTGAGAGCCTGCTTAGTGCCAGTCATTATAAGTAGTGTTCATATTATTAATTGAGTTCAGAAAACTTGTTTTTAAAAGTGACAATGTGTAAAGTGGGGCCACAGCACTAAGTTATAATATTTTTAAATGGAACAAAGTCAGTAATGGAAAATTCAGAAAAAGCAGATATTCTTCTACAAAGCACTTTACCTTAGGACTAGAAGTTGCTGAGGTACTGATCACATTATGCCTTTGCCATGAGAGCATAGACAGAAAGGTTAATAAATGCTGAGTTGCAAGTAAAAAATCAGTTGGGGAAAAAAAAAA
>NW_007746597.1:9127-10720 GCF_000696425.1 Galeopterus variegatus | reverse complement strand
AAAAAAAAAACTCTCTAATTGTGATGCTTTGGGGTTTTGTTATGAATGAACAAGTTGGACTTTTTCCTTATGCCAAAAAACGGCTGAAATCGGCTCTATCTGGTTTATTTTTCAGGGCAATCTTTTTTTTTTTTTTTGCAGCTGGCCAGTACAGGGATCGAAAGCCTTGACCCTGGTGTTATAACACCATGCTCTAACCAACTGAGCTAACTGACCAGCCCTCAGAGCAATCTTTACCAATCCTTTTAAGGCAGTAAACTCAAGAATAGTAAACTCAAGAATACCCAAACTTCTTCCACACATTCTGTTCATTTCTCAGCAGTCCATCACAATGTCCTACCAAGCTGAAAATCCTGTGAGATCTTTCCTCTGGAATGAGAAACTATTTCTCCAGTAAACTTTTCAACAGGATTTTAAGTCTTCTGCGCAGCTGGCAAAAACATTGAACCAGCAAATTGAAAACACACAGTGGTATGTATGCCTGGAGTCTTTTAAAACTTTCCCATGTTTGCTATTCTACCAGCCTCACACGCTCCCTGAGCAGATACTTAGGTGCTGAGATACCAGGCAGGTAGGTCAGAGGTGGAAATGGGCCTGCTGTGCACAGTGAGGGGGCCCAGCTGCGGTGTTCCCATCAGCAGGGGGCTCTCCCCTTTTATGAACTTTGTCCCACTCTTGTAGCAGCCTTGGCTTCTACCACCTCCCTAGGAGACCTCACTTCCTATGGGAAAGAGGCACTTGTTGACAACATCTCAGGGAAACTCAGAGCAGCTTATGCTAACCACACATATTCCCTCTATCCACCCCTCTGGAACCTGGGCTTATTTTTTCCTTTCATTCCATTCACACAGATGTGAAAGGAAGGTTCGTGAAGCCCAGTTTGCTCTCGGTTTGAGCACGTGTTATGCTCTAATGTGTAAAGGGAAGACTGGCTTCTTACAAGACTCACCTAAGACCCTGGCATGCTTAATCCTAACCTTGTCAGTAACACGGACATATAAATGAAGGAGTTCCAGAGGATGTTGAATAAGAGGATTTTGAAGTCATTTTTTCCCAGGGAAAGGTTATGTCTTCGAAGGCTAGTTTTTTTCTCCCTACCTTATCAATCACACCAATTTGATTATTGATGGATGTAAACCTCAAGAGGGCAGGATATCTTTGTTTTATTCATTGCTGTATCCTCAGTGCCTAGAATAAGGCCCAACACATAGTAGTTGAAAGATTAATATTGCAAGTTATTTGTTGAAAGGTAAATGTTGAGTAATAGTAATATAGAGTGTCAAAATGCTTAGTCCGTGCCTCATGTTTCCATTTGGTACCTAAAAATGTAAACAAGAGGATGTCATTGGGAATTTGGTTTGATGAACTTAAAATTAAAACAGGAATTCTTAGAACTTCATCTCACTTGAAAAATCAGCAGGTCTCCCTGTGTCCATTTTGCTGATTGTGAAAAAGGCTTTATCAGGCTGTAGGGTAAGGACACAAACATACTGCTTAACCACAGTACCTAAGACACCTCCCAAAGAATGGTGCATTTTTTTTTTTTTTTGTCTTTTGTCTTTTTCCGTGTCTGGCAACGGATCGCAACCCTCA
>NW_007746597.1:1642-7821 GCF_000696425.1 Galeopterus variegatus | reverse complement strand
TAAAGTTGTTATTTCCCTTTGCAATAAATACATATTTTGTTGGGAACTATTTGTAACTATGTAAAATCCCTAAGTTGTTCTATTTATTCATTCATGTATAAATGTGTGGATCCATGGTTTTCTATTTTAGTCTATGGGTTGTAATCTATTACTATCATTATTAATTTTAATTGATCACTTCAGGTGCACGTGCGTGTGTGTGTGTGTACATATATGTCCCAGTTATTCTTTGAGCACTCTCTTACTTTTTGACCTAAAACGTTCCTGGCTCATGTGGGAATTTTCATGTCCACTTACCATCTGCTCTCTGGAATCAGTTATTTCTCCAAAGAGCCCTTGTTGCTTTTAGTAGGGAATGATATTTAGAAACCAGGATCTAGATCTAGGTGCTCTCATTGCTTATTGGAGTATTATTGCTCCTAGACCCTCTTGGTGGACTGAGCTAGGGAATATATGTTTGTGTGTTTATATTAGGGTGTCTCAAGATTCATACTGTGGGCTGGCCCATGGCTCACTCAGGAGAGTGTGGTGCTGATAACAACAAGGCCGTGGGTTTGGATCCCATATAGGGATGGCCGTTTGGCTCACTGGGTGAGCATGGCAAGGATTAAGATCCCCTTAACGGTCATCTTTAAAAAAAAAAAAAAAGATTCATAGTGCAATTTTAGGCTTTAACAACTCCAGAAGTATAAAAGCTATAAATTTGCCAAAAAATTATTGGGAAGCTTAGTTATTTATACTTCCTTACACTTAGTTTTGTGAATTTTGAATACTAAAATTTTAATTTTAAGGTTTTTTTTGTGACAGTTTTATAAATGGGAATTTCTGAGATATAGGTGATAACCTAGATGAAATGGACAAATTACTAGAAAGGCACAAACTACCAAAAATGACTCAAAAGAAATAAAAAAAAATCTGAATGAATCTATAACAAGAGACCAACTCAGTAATCACTTCCTGCAAAGGAACACATGGCTTCACTGGTAAATTCTACCAAACATTTAAAGAAGAATTAACACAAATAATTCACACTTTTTCAAAAAATAAGAGATGAGAGGCCACTTCCCTACTTATTCTAGGAGGCCAGTATTATCCTGATTTCAAAACCAAACAAAGACATCATAAGAAGTGTAAAATGGAGATAAATATCTCTTATGAATGTCAATGCAAAAATCCTCAACAAAATACCCAACAACTTATAAAGAGGATTATACATCATGACCAAGCGGGATTTATTCTAGAAATGCAAGGTTGGTTCAACACTTCAAAATCAATACATCATATTAATAGAAGTAAAGGACAAAAACCAGATGACCATATCAATAGACAAAGAAATAACATCTGGCAATATCCAACATACTTTAAGAAAAAAAATCCAACAAATTAAAAATAGAAGGGAGTATCCTCAATCTGATAAAGGGCATCTGAGAAAAACCCATAGCTAACATCATACTTAATGGTAAAAGATTGAAAACTTCCCCCCTAAGTTCAAGACAAAGACAAGGATGTCACTCTTGCCACTTCTATTTAACATTGTATTAGAAGTTCTAGCCAGGGTAATTAGACAAGAAAAAGAAATAAAAGCCATTAAGTTGGAAAAGAATAAGTAAAACTATCTCTGTTTGCTGATGACATAATATTTTGTAAAGAAAAATCGTAAGAAATTGGCAAAAACTATTACAGCAAATAAATGAGATCATCAAGGTTGCAAGATACAAAATCAATATACAAAAACCAGTTGTATTTCTTATGAGTGTATTTTGAAGAGCAAAAGTTTTAAATTTTGATGAAGTTCAATTTTTGTCTAACAAAATTTATCTAACAAAAAGAGATTTTGTTAAAAATAGGAGGAAATGACATATTGACAGTACTGGGTCTATCTTTAGAGGTTCAGCTCCGTCATTGCAGAAGTGTCTCTTCTAAGGCAACGGCACCCATAATTAAGGTCAAAGCTCAGCACACTGCAGGGGGACAGGTACATTCAGGAGAAAATAGCATACACACTACAGGAATTGCAAGGCTACCAATACTTATCAACAGACTCTGAGTAGACCTAAAGTGGCCAGAATATAACACTAGTTCTGGCCAAATTTATTGATATTGATACTTTTACCTGAGAGACCAGATTTAATGTCCTTCTAGAGGAGGTTCTCATAGCTTACTTGAATGGTTGACTACAATTTGGATTCAATGGTGACCTCTATTTAATGAGGTTGAGATACCAGAGCTTCCCTGGCATATGTGGAGGGGGGAACCCAAAAGCTTAGGGAGTTAGGATGTTGAAGTGAATGTTTCATGTGTGACCTGCACAACCACCTCCCAACTACATTCCACAAGATGACCCAGAGACATTTCCTTATGAAGGTGATGAGAAATATATTACTGAGGGGAGCACAGAAAATCTCTGTGGTTGCTCTCTTTCCAGGCAAGGTATGGCTGTAGAGGATGCCACTGTTGAGATGAGCTCCCTGATTTCAAAGGGAACAATGGGATTGTAGAATAGCAGGGACCAAGCAGCAGCACTGCTGAAGACAAGGTACATCTGTCTAAAAAGGGCAGGAGGGACATACTAGTGATCGGAATGTCTTGAGTGGCAGAGATCTTTGGCAGTGTCTAGTTGTTAATGATGTCCCTTGGAACTAAATATATTGGCAGCCTACTAGAGTAATGCCTGATCTGTGTAACAGAAAAAAAAACTCCAAATCTGGTAGCTGAAAATCTGCTTTGAGTTGCCACGGAGGACGTTTGAGGCCACTTACCCAGTTTCTAGACATACAAATGTTTACAGACACAGAGCCCTTTGAATGAGGTAGGCTGGGTGCCCTTGAGGAAGGACCCTGCATCATCATCACAATTACACACTGTAAATCTTCCTCTAAGACTTCTCCAAGGGTACCAGAGTTGATTAGAAGGACTGTGCATTAGGAAAAGGAAATACCCAGATGTTTGGGGGATTACTAGATACTGGCTCTGAACAGATACTAATTCCAGAGGGACCCAAAATACCACTGTGGCCCAAAAGCCAAAGTGAGATGTTACTATGTTTAGATGATAGATAAATTTTTAGCTCAAATCAGACCCATACTGAAGCAAGTTGGTCCGGAGGTTCAGCTCCGTCATTGCAGAAGTGTCTCTTCTAAGGCAACGGCACCCATAATTAAGGTAAAAGCTCAGCACACTGCAGGGGGACAGGTACATTCAGGAGAAAATAGCATACACACTACAGGAATTGCAAGGCTACCAATACATATCAACAGACTCTGAGTAGACCTAAAGTGGGCAGAATATAACACTAGTTCTGCCCAAATTTATTGATATTGATACTTTTACCTGAGAGACCAGATTTAATGTCCTTCTAGAGGAGGTTCTCATAGCTTACTTGATTGGTTGACTACAATTTGGATTCAATGGTGACCTCTATTTAATGAGGTTGAGATACCAGAGCTTCCCTGGCATATGTGGAGGGGGGAACTCAAAAGCTTAGGGAGTTAGGATGTTGAAGTGAATGTTTCATGTGTGACCTGCACAACCACCTCCCAACGACATTCCACGAGATGACCCAGAGACATTTCCTCACAAAGGCGGTGAGAAATATATTACTGAGGGGAGCACAGAAAATCTCTGTGGTTGCTCTCTTTCCAGGCAAGGTATGGCTGTAGAGGATGCCACTGTTGAGATGAGCTCCCTGATTTCAAAGGGAATGATGGGATTGTAGAGTAGCAGGGACCAAGCAGCAGCACTGCTGAAGACAAGGTACATCTGTCTAAAAAGGGCAAGAGGGACATACTAGTGATCGGAATGTTTTGAGTGGCAGAGATCTTTGGCAATGGATAGTTGTTAATGATGTCCCTTGGAACTAAATATATTGGCAGCCTACTAGAGTAATGCCTGATCTGTGTAACAGAAAAAAAACTCTAAGTCTGGTAGCTGAAAATCTGCTTTGAGTTGCCACAGAGGACGTTTGAGGCCACTTACCCAGTTTCTAGACATACAAATGTTTACAGACATAGAGCCCTTTGAATGAGGTAGGCTGGGTGCCCTTGAGGAAGGACCCTGCATCATTGTCACAAGTACACACTGTAAATCTTCCTCTAAGACTTCTCCAAGGGGACCAGAGTTGATTAGAAGGACTGTGCATTAGGAAAAGGAAATACTCAGATGTTTGGGGGATTACTAGATACTGGCTCTGAACAGATACTAATTCCAGAGGGACCCAAAATACCACTGCGGCCCAAAAGCCAAAGTGAGATGTTACTATGTTTAGATGATAGATAAATTTTTAGCTCAAATCAAACCCATACTGAAGCAAGTTGGTCCAGAGACTTGCCTAGTGGTTATCTCTCCAGTTTCTGAAGGTATAATTGGAATAGACATAATTTACAACAGATAGATCCCTACATTTGCCCTCTGACTCATGAGTGATGGCTCTTATTGTAGGAAGGGCTAAGTGGGAGCCTCTAGAACTTCCAAACCTACCATGAGAGTAGTAAATTGGAAGCAATACTGCATCCCTGAGGAACTGCAAAGAATGATGCTTCCATCAAAGACTTGAAAGAAGTACAAGTGGGAATACTCATCACAGCTCCATTAAACTTACAAGTTTGGCATGTGAAAAAGTCACATGCGGGACGGCCCGGTGGCGCACTGCTGTGAATGAGGTAGGCTGGGTGCCCTTGAGGAAGGACCCTGCATCATCATCACAATTACACACTGTAAATCTTCCTCTAAGACTTCTCCAAGGGGACCAGAGTTGATTAGAAGGACTGTGCATTATGAAAAGGAAATACTCAGATGTTTGGGGGATTACTAGATACTGGCTCTGAACAGATACTAATTCCAGAGGGACCCAAAATACCACTGTGGCCCAAAAGCCAAAGTGAGATGTTACTATGTTTAGATGATAGATAAATTTTTAGCTCAAATCAGACCCATACTGAAGCAAGTTGGTCCAGAGACTTGCCTAGTGGTTATCTCTCCAGTTTCTGAAGGTATAATTGGAATAGACATAATTTACAACAGATAGATCCCTACATTTGCCCTCTGACTCATGAGTGATGGCTCTTATTGTAGGAAGGGCTAAGTGGCAGCCTCTAGAACTTCCATACCTACCATGAGAGTAGTAAATCAGAAGCAATACTGCATCCGTGAGGAAATGCAAAGATTGATGCTGCCATTGAAGACTTGAAAGAAGTACAAGTGGGAATACTCACCACAGCTCCACTAAACTTACAAGTTTGGTATGTGAAAAAGTCACATGGACCTTGAAGAACGAGTAAGGGCTACTGTAATTTAATGATGTGGTGACTAAAATTCCAGCTGCTATCCCAGATGTAGTATCTTTCCTAAAGCAAATCAACATGTCCCTCAGCACTTGCTCCACAGCTCCTGACCTTCCTTTTTCTCCTTATCAATTTGTAGAAACCACCAGAAACAGTTTGCTTTTACTTATCAGGGCTAACAGTACACTTCTGTCTTCTTTCAGGGCTCTGTCAATTCTCCTGCTGTCTACCATCTTTATTCTGCAGAGATCTTGATTGTCTTGACATTCCACAAAACATCACACTGGGACACCTCACTGATGACATTATGATGAATAGATTTGATGTTCATAAAGTACTGGGTATGTTAAGGGCCTTAGTAAGGTAGAGGTAAACTAGAGGGTGGGAGATAGGCCATCCAAAACTTCAGGGGCCTGCCGCCTCAGTGAAGTTTCAATTGTCACTCCTCCACGTTGAAAGTGAAATTGATGCTCCATGAACCACTTACAATGGAAAAAGAGGAAAAATGCTTGGTCAGCCTTTTTGTATCTGGGGAGCAACATGCATCATGTTTGAATGTACTAGTTGGACCCATCTAGTAGAGTCACCTATAAGGCTGCCTGTTTCAAGTGGGGGTAAGCAAAAGAAGGCTCTGCAGCAAGTTCAGGCTGCAATAGAAGCCATTGTATGCCTTAAACATTATTATCCAGCAGGTCCAGTGATAATTAAAGTGTCTATGGCAAATTGGAGTCTCTGGCAAGCACCAATGGGATAATCACAGCACCAAACTCTAGGATTTTGGTGTAAATCTATGCCTTGTTCTGGCTATGATTATTTTCTTTTTGAAAAGTAGCTTCTATCTTGCTACTGGGCCTTGGTAGAGAATGAACACCTAACCATGGTATGTTGGGTGACCATGTG
>NW_007746597.1:0-207 GCF_000696425.1 Galeopterus variegatus | reverse complement strand
AGGGACTTGAAAGAAATAGAATCAGAAAATTGGGGACAAGGATGTCTAAGGAAAAGGCAGAAGAATGAACCTCTCAGAATGGTCAAAGATTGTGAAGATATTTGTGTCCCATGTGAATGATGGCCAAAGGGCATTCACTGAAGACGAAGTTCTTAGTAATTAAGTAGGAAAATCATGTACTCTGTGGGTGTCAGTCAGTTTCTTTTC
>NW_007746596.1:9215-13256 GCF_000696425.1 Galeopterus variegatus | reverse complement strand
ACACACACACACACACACACACACACTCTCTCTCTCTCTCACACACACACACAAAAAAAACAAACAAACAACAACAACAACAACAACAAAACCGGGGGGGGGGAGAGGAAAATATAACAACCACAATTTTTTTTTTTGAAGTTCTTGCAACAAGCAAATGGAGGGGACACACTTGGGTGGGAGGGGGGAGAGGGAGGAGGGAGGGAGTTTTCGGTGATGGGACATAATAATCAACTACATTGTATATTGACAAAATAAAAATAATAAAAAAAAAATACTCTACTTAGGAGGTCTGAGAAAAGCTGGGGGCTGCTTTCAGGGTTTGTGTCCGTGTTGCTGGTGTTCTACAAAGCTGGGGAGATTTCTGCTACCCCTGGTGGGGGTTGAGGACTGGAGCAAAGCACAGCAAGCAGATGATAAACTAGGGGAAGTGATAAGGAATGATAACCTGCAGATCCCAGGCACAGAGACCACAGCTTCCTCCTAGAGAGCCAGAATTGTACTTTGAGACTGGCAAAAACTACAAACAGTTACAGACATGTTGAACTAGGTGCTGCCCCATGAAAAGGAACTATAAGGATCTGTTTTACACTGTATTTCTGCCCCAATATTCCCAAGAGCATAGTGGGATAACTGTGAGCATTATGTGACCAATACCCGAAAGAAATCAGATTGCTGGAAGCCTAAGATAAGTAAGCATAACTTGTCTAAATATAAAATATTTGACTTGCCAATTTGGGCATTTTATCTTGAATTCATCCAAATCAGCCAATCTCGGGAGCTAGTGAGCTAGACTTCTTATCCCTAGACAAGGTGGGGAGGGGTGGAGATGGGATTCAGGTTTTTATGGAGCCTGAAGCTTATACAGTTTGGGGGGCCCTTTTTAAAGAAAAATAATGCAAAATTAGACATGGCCCTGGAAATGATCTATACAAATGAGGGCTATAAAGCTTTATTAACTTCACAGAAAGTCCACCTCTGATCCTGGAGCAGAAGACAGAAACCTTGGGAACAGGAACTGATCACTTAATCCATTGTCATCAAGTCGATCGTACAAATGCCAAAATACCTTCAGAGTTAGCCAAGCATTGTGGGGAAACTCTCCTTCATATCTGTTTCCCTCTCGAAGTCACGCAAATAAATGGAAACGTAAGTCACTTAGATAAAGGCAGACATAGTAAATATTCTCGTTAGTTGAGTTACCACCCCCAGCAATCCTAAGAGATCTAATAGTTTGAACTATCCAGCTGTGCTTCATTGATATGAGAAACAATGTGGTCTGAGCCAAGGGCCAGTGGTGGCATCAGGAACGATATCACTGGCTATATCCTACATGTAGGGTTACTAGATAAAATACATGATGCCCAGCCAAACCTGACTTTCAAATAAACAGTAAACAGTTTTCCCAACATTCTTATGCATGTGACATACTCATATTAGAAAAACACTCATTTATCTGAAATTCAAATTTAACTGGGCATCTTGTATTTTTATTTGCTAAGTCTGGTAATGCTACCTACACTGATTTCTGCTTTGGTATACATGAGTTAGAATTTGGAGAGCCCTACTATGGAGTAAGCCTCAGGGATACACTATAAATATTGTATTAGTAGGTCACAGGGTTGCTGCCCTCATTGGTTCTGAAAGGTATCATTACTCATATAATGCTCAACTGTGATATCAGAATCTGCATAGGGGACTGAGGGCTACGCAGAATTTGTGCATGTTTGATTACTACGAAGTGGGTGACCTTTTTGTAAAAGCTCTTCTCTTAACTGATGGAATGGGTGGAAACACTGCTTGTGTAAATAGGCAGCTTTATTGGTAACACAATATTCCCTTGTGCTCCCAATATCCCAGAGGGATAAAATATTTTGTAACTTCTGGAAGTATGATAACCAGTCAAAAATGTGTAAAGCAACTAATTTTGAAATGTGAGTCATGTGTCTACTTGTTCAGCCGGGTAAAACTCACTCATTTTCCTTTAAGACAGAAAATAGAATTAAATGTAAAACATAAGTCCCAGCTGATAGAGACACTTACCGGTACCATGTCCAAATACTTTCTGTACCTTCCAACCATTTTAGTTATATAACGTTTATTAATAACTACTATTTTAGTACTTTATAGTTTTCAAGTATTTATAGATTTGCATATGTTCTCTTATTCCTTTCTCATAGAACTTAATATTTTATCATCATTTCCACTTAAAAATGATTTATTCATTTGACAGATGTTTACTGTATATCAACCAAGTGCTCATAATACAACAGGAAATGTCTGTCCTTACAGAATCTACCTTCCAGTAAGGGAGAAAAAAATACTTTAAAATATAACAAAATTTTAGATGGCAATGTCGCCACAAAGAAAAAACACAGGCCAAGAGGATAGAGACAAAGGCTGATGATATTTTAGATAGGGTGGAGAAATCCTCTTCGAGGTGGTAACATCTGAGCATGGAGTTTATAATAAGAAGAAGAAGCCAGCAGTAGAAATAGGGGAATCCCTTGAGTAATGGAGACGTCCTTGAGAAAGCAATGAGCTTAGCAAATGAGATGTTTGCACAATAGCGAGAAGAACTAGATGGCTGTGGGAGAGTGAGTGTGGGGTGGAAGGAGCTCAGGATCAGATGTGAAGGAGACGAAGTAGAAGGGGTAGGCAGAGCAAGGTTTCAGGAGCCTTGAAGGGCATGGTGAGGCGTCTGTGTATTGCTCCAGGGCAACAGGAAGGAACTGGAGGGCTTTGGTAGGATGTGACAGGACCCAATGCACAGTGAAAGGGTTGATCTGGCTATTCAGCCAAGAGATTGGGCAAGAATCAAGGAAAGGAGGACAACAGTAGCCGTAGTTTGGAGGCTATTTAATTTTATAGGTATGAGACCAACTTGCCTTAGACTTGGCAGTAACTGTGAAAGGGAGAGAAGTGACCACATCTGTCAGAAAGTAGAGCAGCAGGACTCGCTGCTAAGTAGGAGGTAAGAGGATGGGAGAAATGACACACCAAAGGTGACAATGGGATTTCTGCCCAATGAAAGGTTGGGCGCTATTGACTGAAAGGGGAGTAGAAGCCCATTAAGATTAAAACACATTCCCATAATCACACTTCAAGTACCAGAGCCAAGATTTAAATTCAGATCTTTCTAATGCTCAGTGAACTGATTAGTGTCTACTAATGTATTTATTTATTTAAAAGTCCCCCTTTATTTTTTTAAGTTAATGATCTTTTTATTGGGGAAAAAGCTAGCATTTACAACTTGGAATGGATGTAAATGGTAATTTCTTGAACAGCAGTGTTGATGGTTGTGCTGAAGTCCACAGGCATAGCCTACTCTGCTGGCTCCAAGTCATGGTTCAGGAGGTTTTAAAAACAGAGAGTCCAAAGATGCTCCCTTGGTAAAGTTTCCTAGTAAACATTTGTGTGAAGGGTGACAGCCTGACACCTCTTTCACTCTAGTACAATGCAGATGCTAAACACAAGCGGGCATGCCACCAGAGCGTGTCATCATCACCATGGGTCAGAGCACAAGGAGTACAAGAGGACCGTCCTACGGGTGGGGCTACATCTCAGTGGTTTATCCTTCACCTATTTTTCTGCACATCATCCTGAGGTAAACCAATTTTAAATGCGTTTTCAGTAAACCGGCTATGACAATGTTTATGAACAAATTGAACTAGAACCCATTTGAATAAGTTTTGAATTTGTTTTTTCATTTTTAATCCAAACACCCGACTGTGCTCAGTTGTCAAGCTGCATGCATGAAAACCTGGCCAGCCCAAAAAGTGTATTAATCGTTAGCAAATGGAACTTTAAGGAGCCCACTAAGTGCTTCCTTATCAATAAGGTAGTACAAGTATATTGTAACACTGATGTGTAGCTTGATCTTTAGGGGAGAGGACCACCAACCAACAAATGAAGAGTGTGTGTGTGTGTGTGTGTGTGTGTGTGTGTGTGTGTGTGAGTGTGTGTGTGTGTGAGTGCGCGGACAGAAGGTACTTTTGACATTCAGTTTTGCTATATAGAAACAGAATGAATAAATGAACT
>NW_007746596.1:7012-8911 GCF_000696425.1 Galeopterus variegatus | reverse complement strand
AAGGTACTTTTGACATTCAGTTTTGCTATATAGAAACAGAATGAATAAATGAACTTTTTTTGCAGGAGATAAGTAAAAGATTCAATTTGATTCTTCTAGAGGGGGGAAAAGAAGTTGAAACTAGGTCATCATTTTGCAGTCATCATCTGTACAAATTCTTCGTAGTTGACTTGTCCGTCTCCATCAATATCTGCTTCTCTGATCATTTCATCTCCTTCTTCATCTGTTAGTTTCCTCCTAAGTGTGTCATGATGTGATGTAGTTCTATCACACTGATGTAACCATCGCCATCCTTGTCAAAGACTTGGAACGCCTCACAAATTTCTCCCTCTCTCTCCGTATCTTTCCTTTCTCTAGCCATCATGGTCAAAAACTCTGGGATGTCAATGGTACCATCACCATCAGCATCCACCATCAGGATCATATCCCACAATTCAGCTTCTGTTGGGTTCTGACCCAGTGACCTCATAGTTCCAAGTTCCTCTGTTGTGATGGTGCCATCAAACAGAGAGGAAGCTTCCTTGAATTCAGCCTTCTGTTATTCCATCAGTTGATCAGCCATGATGCAAGCAAAGGGAGGAAGAGCTGAGAAAGCAAGAGCGGCTGCACCAGGGCAAGGGCTGTGATGGGGGGTGCACCTGCTGTCGCTGCCGCTGCTGAGGCAGCCTTCCTGCGAGTAATGGCACTGTGTCCACGAGACTCCCAGCACCACTCAAAAGCCCCCCTTTTCAACCTTCCTGCACTGTTGGTGGAACTGTAAATTAGTACAGCCATTATGGAAAACAGTATTGAGTTTCTTAAACAACTACAGATAGACCTGCCATATGTTCCAGCAATCCCACTGCTGGGTATATGTCAAAAGGAATGAAAATCATCATGTTGAAGTGATACCCGCACTCCCATGTTTATCACGGCTCTATTACAATAGCCAAGATATGGAACCAACCTAAGTGTCCATCAATGGACAACTGGATAAAGAAAATGGCATATATAATGGAATACTACTCAGTCATAAAAAAAAAGAATGAATTTCTGCTGTCCACAGCAACACGATGAGCCTGGAGAAAATTATGCTAAGTGAAGCAAGCCAGGTGCAAAAAGAGAAATACCGCATGTCGTCACTTACGAGTGGGAGCTGAATTCATAAAAAAAGAGGGAGGGAGAGAAACAACAATCACAATAATACATTGAACTTTTAGAAGGAGAGAATGGAGCTGTGGTTACTAGAGGTGGAAAGAAGGAGGAGAGGGGGAGAGGCAGGAGGGTTAATGAGAAATCGTTTAACAGACACAGAGAACGATTACATATTGTAATGATGAATAAACTAACTATCCTGATCTGACCATCATACATTGTTCACAACTATTGATGGTCAACTTTGTACCCCACAAATATGTATAATAAAATTATTCTTCAATTAAAATAAAGCAAAAATAAAAAACAAAAGTCCTCCTTTTAACCTAAAAGCTACTCAGTGACAGAGATTGGGAATACCTGATATCTAACCACAGGAGCCAAAGGCACATTAATAATGCTTTTTTGAGAACACTCATAACAAGATATGACAAGTTTACCAGGCCCCACTTTTCCTGCCATGCTTGACTGATTCACCAATGTTATTCTTTCAGAAGGCCATAGATGCTTTCTACCTTGTTGGCTTTGGATTCTGCCATGAAAGCACTAATCTCATTTCAGAGGCCTGCAAACTCTCCCTCCTAAGAAAGTGTATGGGTGCAATTATAAACATATGTTCGTGGAGATAGAACACATGCTAGTTATTGTCCTACAGGCAAAGTTGTCTTGATGGAATCAACAACAGCCTTTATTTATCTGAGAAAATCTCATCAGCTATCTCATAACATTCTATATTTGATTACCAGCCTGAAATACTTCAAACTC
>NW_007746596.1:6104-6652 GCF_000696425.1 Galeopterus variegatus | reverse complement strand
ATCTCATCAGCTATCTCATAACATTCTATATTTGATTACCAGCCTGAAATACTTCAAACTCAGTATTAGTTTCTTATAAATTTATTTTTACTACAAGTTTCAATATCAATGAAATTGTCAATCAATCTCTGCATGATTTTGTTCTCCTCGTAAATGATTAACAGCCACATGGTTCAATCAATTTCTCAATCCATCCTTCTGAGACTCGTTAAACTTGATACATCAGAAGGTTTGATTAATCCAGACACTATTATTACATTATTCATCTGGTTTTTCCCATCTAGGGTCTTCTTTTTTTTTTTCTTTTTTTTTTTTCTTTTTTTTTGGTTTTGCAAGCAAATTACCAGAAGCTCTTTATTGTTACAGTATATAGTATAAAATCGATTTTGATTGAAATAGAAACAGGTTACAAGGTACTTCAAAAAGTTTGTAGAAAAATAGAATTAAAAGATAATATAACTCTTTCCATGAGCTTTTTGAAGTAACCTCATATTTTTAAATTTAATTCAGTAGGATCAAAAGAATCTTCCAAATACTGAAAAACATTT
>NW_007746596.1:0-762 GCF_000696425.1 Galeopterus variegatus | reverse complement strand
TTACATAAATAAATATATATATGAGAGAGTGAGAGTAAATGACAAAGCTAATGGGATAAGACGTACATAGGTGAATTTGGGAAAAGTAGGGTAAGGTATTCTTTGTACTATTTTTATTCTTGCTATTTTTCTGCAAGTCCTCTTGGGTGAGGCACAGGAGAGGGGATCTAAGGACAGCTCCTCTCACTCCACACTCGACCTGTTCAGTCGCCCTTTTCTTCAACCGCCTCTGCCATGAGGCTTAGATGACCAAACTAATCCTCACTGGATTTATTCTCACAGACTACATTTTTTTAATGACCCGACTGGCTGCCTGGGGCCAGGATAAGCTCAGGAAGTGAGTGTGAGGTAAAGGGCACTGGACCCGGAGCTGCAACCTGCATGTCTGGTCCTGACTATTTGGATTAGCCGTGTGGCCTGACCAAGGCATACCTGTGAGAGATGAACACTCTGACCTAGAATTTTTCTAAGGTGTCTTGTAGTGTTATGATTTTATATCTTGCATCCACCACTCCTCAGAACAGAGGCACCGATGAAGCGCTGGGCAATCTGTCTCTAATGATGCAGCCATAGAGGATTTGAAACCTTCCACCTGTTACTTTTTCCTCTTACTGCTTAACTTTGGGTATTAGGTTGTTATGTTGCATTCTAGGGAGTCTAGAAGTAAGGGTGTGTGTGTGGTGTGGGGTGTGTGTGGTGTGGGGTGTGTGTGTGGTGTGGGGTGTGTGTGGTGTGGGGTGTGTGTGGTGTGTGTGGGGGTGT
>NW_007746595.1:12634-13257 GCF_000696425.1 Galeopterus variegatus | reverse complement strand
AAATACTCCTGCCATCATTTTCCTGACAAATTTAGCAGGAGTGTCTGTTAAGCACGCTGAGATCCCTAAAAGGAGCAAGCCAACTTTTTCATGAATAGCCTATTCATATGCCAGGGTCTGGACCTTTATATTGACTTTTACCATTTCTAATTATTTTTTACAAGTGATACGAAAGGGGTTGGGAGTGAGAAAGAAAAAGAACTTTTAAAATCGACTCCTTCAAAAATCACATAGTTTCACTTTTCTCTTTCATTTAGTTTAAGTGCCTTGGCTATTGCCTTTATATTGTACTTATTTGTAACGATCAGTGAAATTGATGAATAGCAGAAACAGTAAATTTAATATATTGTGCTTAATATTTTGTTCTGGAGCTAATGTTCTTCTAAATTGGTTAGGTTTAAATGATTATATCTTCCTTTACAACTGCCTGAAATTCTAAAACTCCTTGTGCCTAGATTAAGGACATTTAAAAGAAATGCAGCAGGAGGAAAGAGCTGAGTGTTACAGAGTAATATCTTAATGCATTGTTATTGCTTTATTGATTGGAATTGATTTTTTCCCTCGTTCGTTTTCGTAGTTGCTCCCATAGCGACAGCCATTGTGAAAACTGCAAAATTTCTCCT
>NW_007746595.1:5922-8745 GCF_000696425.1 Galeopterus variegatus | reverse complement strand
TTTCATTTACTCCACAATTTGGTAATTCCATGTTGCAACAGAGCTTTTACTCTTATGTGCACTATTTTTTTAAAAAAATTCACTAACAGTACTAAACAATGGGATGTTAATCAGTTATAGCTCATAGTCAGATATTAGGCTATGATCATTTCACTTGAGTTTTTATATAGAGACTTCTGAAAACACTTATTAATACTCCTCATTTGATATTTATAATAATAGGAATCGTCCTCATTTATTGAGCCAATAAATAACTGTGGCTTTGTGGCTGAAAGATTAAGTGTCTAATCTAATACAAATTATCTCATTTAATCCCCACTTTATGGTGCTGAAAACATTAACACCTTTTTACAGATTAGGAATCTGATGCTCAGAAAAATTAAATAGCTTGCACAAGCTTTTGCAGCTGGTAAATAGAAAAGCTCTATTGAAGGAGGTTCTGATACCAATGCCTGAAACTCACTAACTACACTATACATGTCTTATACTACCTTGATCATTTTCTCTGATGATGTCTTGACGTCACAAATGATACCTTACCACAAACCAGCCCCCAGTTGACTCCCTGATCTACTGTCACCACAGCATTTTCAGATGGTGATCAGCATTGCCTCTGGACTTTTCTGAAGGGAGATCTCTTTGCCTTGTGCTTCTGTTCTTGCTACCTATATTGAGATGACAGTTGTCACACAAGACCATGTGGATTAAAACACTGCCTTTAACAATACTTGAGTGAGTTCTTAGAATGAGAGATATTGTAAAACAACAACAATAAACAAAATTGAAAATGAACCCACGCTACAGTAAAGAGCTTAAGCTTATGCAAAATTTTAACAAACTGTGCTGAAATGGCAGCCCAACCACAACCCACTGGGAGTTGATGAAATTGCTAACCAAATGTGGAGGAAACGCATCTCTCTCTCTTCCTTGGTCCTATTAAAAAACATTCCCCTGGCATTTGTATCCTTCTTTGTTTTCTGTTGATCTTGTTCTGCGGTTCCATACTGATCCAAATGCTGTGTTCTTCTATCAGGGCTTCTACAGAAAGTGAAGAAAATCTTCTGCCTTTTTAAAAGCAATTACTCAAAGCCCAGCCTTTAAATATTGTTACTTCACCACTTTTTATATATCTTTACTGTTTTTTTTTTAAATTTATTTACTTATTATTTTTTACATTCTAAGATGTTGTTGCAGAGCAGTTGTGGGGGAGGGCAAGAGGAGAAAGGGGAGGGGTTAGAATGGAGATGGAAGAAGGAGGGGGTGTGATTGAGAACCACGGCACACCCCTTATTCTGGCAGGGAAGCCCAGGGGGCTTCTAGCAGCAACTTAGTCATCACTGGGCTGGATGCTGATGTTGGGGGGGGGCATGGCTGAGGCCCTTGGCTCTCCCACCACCCCCACTTGGGAACCCAGGGGTTTTCTGGTCCTTCCAGGTTTTATAGGTGTTCTTGGGTGGTGTTAGACCTTTACTGGTTAATATCAGAACTTGGTCTCTGGTCTGTGGGTTTTTTTGTGCTTTTTTCACTTCTGTGTTGGATTATTAGCTACTCCCACTACTCAAACTTTGCCTTTGAACTAATTTGTTGTCCTTTGGTTACTTCTAAAATGGGGGAATTTTTAAGGGATAAAATATGGGAACCAGCACTGGAGCCCTGTGTTTGAACGAAATTGCTGTTTTGCTGTTGATTCTCTGGGGAAGGCGTTTTTTGCAACTCAGGTTATAATTGTT
Organism: Galeopterus variegatus; assembly: GCF_000696425.1. Classification (NCBI taxonomy): domain Eukaryota; kingdom Metazoa; phylum Chordata; class Mammalia; order Dermoptera; family Cynocephalidae; genus Galeopterus; species Galeopterus variegatus. Next base: position 7,015 of record NW_007746595.1, on the reverse strand, counting down.
GACCTTGTAAGCACTTCTGGGTCTTGTGAGGTCTGGTACACTTGGGTTGTGCAGAAACTCTGGTCTGGGCCTGAGTCTGTTCAGCAAACTGCACCCCCTGCAGTTCTATGTTCCTGACCAGTCTCCACTGAGTGGTCCTGTGCTGATTGGAGGGCAGATCAGTTGTCCGTGCTGTGCCCCAATCTTCCCTTCATGGGCCTGTCTTCCCACCCTGCCCCTGCACTCCAAACACTTCCCATGGGGCAGGCTGTGTACTGGTCCCTTGCATTGACTCACTGGCCTCTGAGTGGCTCCTTTTTTCAGTTGTCGGTGGCCTCTCTTATGTGGGTCCACAGGAACCCTGTTAGTGGTCTTGCTGGCCTAGAGGCTTCATCCCTGCTGCCTCTAAGCAACTTCATACAAAGGGCACAGCTGTGGCTTTTGCCAGCTCTTGTTCCATGTGCTCACCAGGGCCAGACTTGAAGTAGCCAGGGCTTGAAATGGTCGGAGCGGTCCTTTCTTTCTCTCATCGTGGCTGCTTCTGCATTCATGAACTCTATAGGGATCTCCTCCTTTCCCCCTGAACTCTAGTGGCCCCAGCTTGGCTGTTGTTGCTTTTTAATATTTGTAAATTGCTTGATTGTGGGAGAAGATGATGCTGGATACCATCTATTCCACCATCTTGACCGGAAGTCTCTTTACTATTTTTTTATTTGCTTCTGTGCAGATGGGCAGATAACCTTTCCCTCAACGCCCTATAAATTGTTTCTATTTCTCACATCTTATGTGCTGGCTCTGCGATCAGTCACAAAGATCACTCTGATTTTTGCTTGAAAGGGACAGTTTCCATATTGTCCATAAATCTTTTACTCCCTCTATTTCCTATATTACAGTATCAGAAATCCCTTCTGTTTACAGAAGCCTGGAACATGTTATTTCCCTTGCCTGTGTCCCCGCTGCATGGACTGCATTATCACATAAATGTCCCCAAGCCGATCACTGTTGTAATTCCTTAAGCTATGATGTAATTTAAATGTAAAAGACACAACTGAACTGGGCCGGCCCGGTGGCGCACTGCTACAGTGCGCTGCTTGGGAGCGTGGTGGCGCTCCCG
>NW_007746595.1:0-402 GCF_000696425.1 Galeopterus variegatus | reverse complement strand
TTGGTGTCCACAGCAGCAGCATGCATAGCTACAGTGTCTGCAGTGGCAGTAGGGTTACCTTATACTGGCAGCAGTGACATTGGTGGCTTCAACTACCTCCCTGGTGTCTGTAGTGTCCTTGGCAGCAGCGGGGTTACCTCGTGGGGGTGGCAGCAGCACTGGCAGCTGCAACTACTTCCTTTAAGAAATTGTAATTTCCAGAGCTGAGATAGAAAAGACACAACATATTGCTGAGCCAGAAGGTAAGGAAATATTCAATAAATGGGAACATATCAAAAGGACATAGGAACCAAAATAAGGACATGGAAGTCAGCTGGAAGAGATTTAAATCCATAAGAATTTTAGTATCCAAATAAATAATGATGTTAATATATTAGTCCATATAGATCTAATACCTGAATA
>NW_007746594.1:0-13259 GCF_000696425.1 Galeopterus variegatus | reverse complement strand
TACCTCGGGGCACATGGTTGCCACAGCTCTTGGGCCTCTCGGGGGGCCTCTGGTTGGTGCATACTCACCTGGGTTGGGGGTGGTGGTCCGGCAGCGGTGACGCCTACCTGCTTGGTCATGCTTTCACCTCGGGGTACATGGTTGCTGCGGGTCTCAGGCCTCTCCAGGGGTGCCTCTCTGGTTGGTACACACTTACCTGAGCTGGGGGGAGTCCAATGGCGGCAACACTTACCTGCTTGGTTGCACTTTTGCCTTGGGATGCATGGTCACCATGGCCCTCAGCTATTCACACAACTTTAAATCAGAGGTTGGTCCACAGGCCATTTTTGACCTTCAGGCATTTTTTTGAAAATTTGCTAACATTTAAACACTTAACGATCTCTCATAAAAATCAAGTGTTATTGGTAAATATGTCCCCCAAAGTCTCATGTATTAGAAACTAATTAGAATCCCCAGTGTGATAGTGTTAAGAGGATGTGAAATCCTATTATGATAATTGAAAGGTGGGGCCTTTGAGAGATGATTAGATTGTGAGGACTATACCCTTGTGAATGGATTAATTTATTGATGGTTAATGGTGGTCATGGTCGTGGTTGTGATGACTTTATAAGGAGAATGAGTGAGGACTTTCTCTCTTGCTCAAGCTATTTGCCATGTGACACCAGTCACTGTAGAGACACCACCAAGAACAAGGCCCTTACCTGATGTGTTCCCTGGACTTTGGACTTCCCAGCCTCTGAAACGGTAAGAAATATTGTTTCTTTACAAATTACCCAGTTTCAGGTACTTTGTTATGAGTCACAGAAACTGACTGATAGATCATGCTTTTTGGCTTCTTTTTAAAAACTAGAGGAACTGGCTGCATCAGAATAATGTATATTGCTATGGATGTCATGAAGTCTTCTGGTCCCCAGACTTCCCACCCTCTAATGTCTTCTACCTGTCCCATTCTACTCGTTCATATTACCTGAGGGTCATTTTAGACCTGAGACCTTTAAGAAGCTTGCTCTAAACCAACTTTCCTCTCTCTCAAAAGCCACTGGGCAGCTAAATCAGAACCATAGACTAAAACACTGAAAATTAGTCAGCTTTAGGCATTACTTACAAATGAAATAGGAAAGAGGGGTTCTATTATAATGAATGTTTCCATGCAAAACAGACATATGAACAAGTAAAAATCTCCACCTTGGGGAAACACAAGCCCCTCTCTGGGTAGAAAGATTCAGTCTCTAGAAGACAACTGAATTTTGCAGCTTCAAATATATTTGCCTTTCTACTTGAAGTTTAGAAACCTCTTAGATTTTATTAAGTTAGGCATAAGTAAGCAAGCTCCTTGGCCACTCTGAAGACTTTGCAATACCAATAGATGGCCTGGACAAGCTTAAAGTATAAACAGAACAGGAGAGAGGGAGTGACTGGGTAGGAAATGAAAAGAGGGAGAGAAAGAGAGTGAGGGGAAAAGAAAGGACAAGAACTAAAGGAGAAGGAAAATAAAATAGAAGGGATGAGCATCGTAAGGTCCCAAAACCATTTGTTTCAGGTCCATTTTAAGATTCACTTAAGTGCTGGACTGTTGAACCCCCTGGAGTCTTTCTCCGTGTCGGCCCCAAAACCTCGAACCCTCTGCCGCTTATTTGTCGATGTAGTATCGTTGTTGAAAGATTTATTCGTCCTTTGTTGCTCTTAGAAATGCAGTCACTTCTCTGGTATCACAGTACACAGCACTCAGGATCTCGCTGTGTCCCGACACGGGTGCTCCATACCCGCCGCCATTTTCCCTCTCAAGCTTCAGTCCTTAATTTAAAAAATTGCATTGCCTGAACCTTCCAGTGCCAACAATTTTCAAAGGTGGAAAGGATACATGGCCAACCACTCTTTATTTAAAAATATTTATATTATATAAATACATAAAATATTTAGATGATATTTAGGAAGAAAATTGGAGATGCCATTTAAATTATGCTATTTTCAGTTTTCTTAAAGTATAAATTTAAAAAGAATCAGAAGAATTGCAATGAATATTTGTACCCCCCAAAAATCTGTATGTCTACATACCCTCCTCTCAGTACCTTAGGGCTGAAGCTGGCCCCTGTTAGACCCATCTGCCCCCACTGTGTGTCTATGGGAGGCCATGGAATGCTGTGAAGTTCACTGGAGGAGTCTAGTTTTCTGCCTCCAACCTGGGCTTACCAAACATAACCTGGTTCCATTTTGATCTCTGCTTTTGGTTCACCTTCATGCTCAGAGGACCCCTCAGAAGCTGAGGTGGCTTGTTCACCCAGCATCCTGCTTTTCCTTTGGCTGCCTCCAAACATCATTCACTCCAAATGAATTTAGATTATTCAAAAAAGTCTCTAATTTGTGGCATAACATAATATAATTTTATATAATTTTTACTTTTTAAATTAAATTTATTTATTATTTTTATTTTTTTACACTCTAAGATGTTGTGGAGCAGTGGGGGGGCGGGAGCAGGAGGGTAGGGGGACAGAGGTGGGGATTTGGAGGGTGGGGCTGGCCCATGGCTGGTCCTTCGCTGGCCTGGTTGCAGAGGGCAGGGCCGGGGGCGGGGGGAGTGGCACAATATAATTTTAAAGGGAAAAAATAATGAAATAAAGACATATGCGTTGGGGGCTGTGGCCTCAAAGATTTGGCATTAAATAAATCACAATGATGGCAATGACAATTTGAATACTGCAATGGTTTTGGAGTTAGATCATCCTAAGTTCAAATTCTGACTGCCCCATGTTGCCTGTATGATTTGGGGGAAACTAGATAGATTCTTTGAAACTCAGTTTTTCTTTCCTGCATAATGGAGATAATTCCTACTTTACATGGTTGTCGGGATTAAATGAAATCATAAGCTTAAAGTAGCTAGGTTAGTAGGCTGCCTATCAATTCAGTGTCTTTTTTCTTTCCCTTCCTTACCTTATTCTTGTGCTGCAACTCAAAATTAGTACTCCAGTGCCAGTAACAGGGACACTGCTATGCTCCCTTGAGCCTTACTCCTGCCACGGTAATCTGCTTCTGAGCTGTCCTGATGCTGACTACAAGGATCTCTACCATCTTGCAACTTCCGGTTCCTTGTCACCCTGTGCTGTCAAATCTGTATAACCACAGATGCATTTTCTGTTATGAAGAATTGACTCTATTTTGTTAAAATTTAGCCTCATGTGGGTTTTATGTTAATTTTCTTAAATTCAAGGATTTAAAATTCAAGAGAAGTCATAAACATTTTAATAGAAACTTTGCAAACATACCACTTTGTTAATGATGAAAATGGTTGTGAAAATTTGCTGCTTTTCGTTTGTAGTTTTCCTACTTATGAATACAGAAATATTATAGCAATCAGCATTTGGTTAAGTTCAGGGTTCTGTGAAACTGGTCCTTAATGCAAATTTTCTCTCCAAAACGTTATTCTGCTCTCTAAAAATCACAATTTGAGCAATGGACCAAAATGCTTATGGTCCCAGTGATCCTCATATCATAGTTTGTAGAGAAGTCCAAATAATGTGCTTCAGCTCGCCAAAGCCATTTCTTCCTAATCTCTTCCAAAAGGTAAAATCATGAACAGCTCTGCAGTTCATTTCCATTGCACATGCTGACATCCTCTCTCTTTTTTTTAATAATAGTAATAAAAAACTATTCTGAACACTTTTTCCTCCGAATAGTACATGTGGAAAACAATTAGATCAGTTTTGATAATATAATGTTGGCTTTATTTTAAATTTATTTTATGTTGGCTTAATAGGAACTTAGAAAAACCAATGTAAAGGATGGATCTGAAGGGCAAGCTTAAAAAGACAGTCTCAAAGTGTTATATAGTGTATGATTATGTAACAATCTCCAAGTGAAAAAGTTATAGTAATGGAGAACAGGTCAGGTCAGTGGTTGTCCAGAGCTAGTAATGGGGAGAGGGTATGACTATGGAGAGGTAACACTGGGAGTTTCTTTGCAGTGATGGAACAGTTCTATATCCTGATGGTGGTGTTGGTTACTGGGATCTATACCTATGGTAAAACTTCATGGAACTACCGACAAACAAACCAAAAGTAAATAAAACAAGAAGGAGGAAAAAAGCATATATAAAACTGTGAAATCTGAATAAGGTCTGTACTTGGGTTAACGTTGAGCAGCATCCACTTCCTGGTTTTGGCAGTGGGCTCTATGTGAGAGATTATCACTGGGGGAAGCTGGGTAAAGGGCACATGGGAACTCTCTGTATAATTTTTCCAATTTCTTGTGAGAAACTATTTCAAAAATAAAGGGTTATTTAAATAAAAATTAATGAGAAGTAATTAGATATATTAGGAGTTTCTTTTTAAAAACATTTAAATGCCAGAATGTAAGTTCTTTGAGTACTTATATAAGGCAGTGACACTCAATGCTTTGGGAAAAAAGGAAGGTTTACAATAATCCATGGCAATTTTCCAGTAACAATTTCTTCAATAATGTTTCTCTTTGTGTCAATTTGTTCTCTCCTTCTGATTGGTCCAGTTTCTGTCACTCTCCTATGCTCCTTTATAATATGTGAAAGATTTCTGCTTCTCTATTCCTTGTACATAATGTAATCTCCTCTTTATCCCCCCAAATCCTAAATCCAGGTCCTTATATTCCATTTATGGTTATAGATCTGGTCTCTGCTCTGTGTGTGCTCATGTGTGTTTCCAGAGAGAGGATGGGGTATTGGACGAATCCTGACTAGGTGAGTAGGTGAGGAGTGCAGAAAAGAGAAGTTCTATTTCATATTTTACAAAGAACAAGAGTCTCAGCATTTAAATGTCTGAATTATTCCTTTGCATGGCAAGAATGGATCTGGATTGAAAAAGACAACAAACTTACCTACAGATGAATAAAGGTACCTCCAGATTGGCACTGTTTTCTGTAACACTAGCCTTGGTCAAAATGTTGACAATATAAAGATACACTCAGAATTGCTAATTTTGTCATTCCAATGCAAGACCTCTTGGTACTACAGGGGTCAAAGTAGATTTTCCTAAATGTGTTTTGGGGTTGTGGGTTACCTGAATCTTTAGATCAGAATAATACCAAATCTCAAGACAATAATCCTGAGTTGACTTTTATACTACACTTAAAAGGAAAAAATTGTATGTGCAAATGAAGTTTTCTGTTCGATAGTCAAGAATGATTCTACCTTGCTCAATTATACAGATGAACTTTAGAGAATCTTAGAAATGGCTTGCTAAATTCAATTTCTATTATGTTTTGGCCACTCTAAACTCTTTTCAAAGCCTTTAGAAGTTTTGAGGTTAAAGAAAGGCCAGAATAAGAATTACAGTTGCAGCTAGATGGAGCATCTGTATAGAATGGAGAATATGACCTCTTTTTAAAAATATGACACAAGAAATAAGTATCAAAGTGGACCCTGGTATGTGCTGGTATATAATGCAAGTTAGGTGTTACGGAGTAGTAGCAGCAGCAGCAGCAGCAGCAGATGAATAACAAAGTTAACACATGAGACATTGATCAGACCCTTTCTAATGTCATTTCATGCCCACATGTCTTCACAGCCTTTCATTGATTTTGAAATAAAGAAAAAAATGCCCTGGTTCTAGTGAATCTTAGAAAAATGAATGCAAAAAATTTCTGGATGGATATTCTTGTTGATTTAGAACTCTGATAGCTTCCTCATTCCTTTCTCAGTGTCTCTTTAGACATTTAAAAGATACCTTAAATGATCCTAAATATTTAAATATCCCAAATTATGATCTGGGAATCCCTAGAGTGTAGACTCATCATAGGTCAGGATTTTGTCTGTGTTCACTGCCGTGTCCCCAGTGCTAGGACAGTACCGGACACAAGTGCTCAATAGCCTTTTGTTGAGTTGGGTTGGCAAGTTGGTGTTGGGAAAAGAACTTTGTCTCTGGAGTCAGAATCCTGACTCTGTCACTTGTGACCTGGGACAAGTTACTTCACTTCCCAGACCTTCAATATTCTCATGTGTGAGGTCCTAGTGGGCTAATGAGATAGTACGCACACAGCACTGAGCTTGGGATGGATAGGATGCTTAGTCAATGACTGTTCCCTCATTAATTCAGATCCATCCCGTCCTTTTTCTGTTAGAACTTTCTATTTTTCTGAATGCAACTGATTGAAGAGGAAGTATTTTCAGAGAAGACTGTCATGATTTCTAAGAGGAGTTTCTAGGAGCAGAATTCCTGGAAAGTAGAATGAGCTCCTCTCTGTATTCCTTGGCTTTACAAACCCTAACCCAGCCAATCATTTCCACACAGGACCTATGCCAACATAATCATGGAAAACACCAGTTTTTAGATTTCCACCAACCTTCACATTCATTATTTTCAGGCAGGAAGGGAAGTTAGGGTTTAGTTGTGTTTTTGCTTGTTTTCCACTTGTCAAATAAATTGATATATGGCCCTCTTTGATGTCTAGGATGACCCAGGGGGCTAAAAATGCAGACTTTTCTTTTTTCTTGATCTTTCATGGCTGATATATTAAATTCCTTAGGGCCGGCCCAGTGGCGCACTCGGTAGAGCGCCGCGCTTGGGAGTGCAGCGGCGCTCCCGCTGAGGGTTTGGATCCCATATAGAGACCAGTCCGCTCACTGGTTGAGCGCAGTGCAGGCGCAACATTGAGGGTTGCGATCCCGTTACCGGTCACGAAAAAAGACAAAAAGGAAAAAAAAAAAAATTCCTTTAACAGGTGATTTTCAAGCATTCTAGTCTTTGAGGTTAATTATGAGTTCTCATTATCATCAGTTGTTATGGTATACCTTAAATCTCTCATTTATTTTATTAACTCATGTTATTATCAGTTATTGACTGCCTGCTTTGTATCTGTGCATTCTAGTGCTTTGTGAGGGATAAGTAAGGATAAGAAAGAAGTTGAGGGTATGGGCTCTATTCTCAGGGAGAAAAGAAATATAAAGAAAATAAAAAATACATGTGTTCGTAAAATGGTTGGCATAAATAAAGGTGCTAAATAAGGGTTTATCATTATAATTACTAAATTTATGGTTAAACTGCAGAAGTTGAGGGTATGGGCTCTATTCTCAGGGAGAAAAGAAATATAAAGAAAATAAAAAATATATGTGTTCGTAAAATGGTTGGCATAAATAAAGGTGCTAAATAAGGGTTTATCATTATAATTACTAAATTTATGGTTAAACTGCAGGGACAACCTTGTGTATATTATATAAATAAGAAAAATTATTAGGGAATATAGGCATATGCATGACAGTATGGTAGAGATTCTATTTACATATCGTTTTGAAATGCTACAATTATCATAAATAGGCTGGTTACATCATAGGCTGCCCAGCAAAGAGGAGGTTGCCAATAAGCGCCAAAAGAAACTAATGAGTATAAAAAGCCCTCTCAGGAAGACCCAGAGACTAAAATCCCCATGTCCATGGATTGTGGAAAATTCCATTCTGATATGGACCGGCAATATTGTCCAAGGGGTCTTATCCAGGTGGCTGCAGGGGTAGGGATGGTTCTTTGCAAGACTAGTAACAGAAACTTAAGTCAGGGAAGTCCTCTGAGTAATAGAAGTGTCATGGTGAGAGTGACCTTGACTATAAGACATGCTGGGAAATGGGAGAAGGAAGGGTGGGATAGAAGCTGGCTGGGATTGGATCTAGGGGAAATTAATTGGGACAAAAGGGTTGACCCTCCTCACAGAGGGGCTAGAAGTCCCAATCACCAGGTCTAAGAAGGCATAGCAAACTCTAATTTGGTATTGACCTAAATGTCAAAAAGTTCTAGGGATCATCCAGGGCATTTGCTCAAAATACATTACCAGGCCCTGCCACAGATCTCTTGCAGCAGAATCTTTAGGAGGAGCTTGGGATTCTGTATTTTAATGAGTGCTCCTGATGACTTTTTATGATAGGCAAGTTTGGAAAACACTGCTTTGGTCCAACCAGGTCTGGCATTAGAGTTCAAGTTCTCTCTCTCACAAGGCAGGACAAGGCTGGGAAGCAAGGACATTTTGGATTCAGAGACATGTATAAAAAGTATATCAGGAAGGGATCCTGGAAGCAAGATATAGCTCAGAGAAATGGGGCTGTCACATTCTAGATGTGGGAATTAGGGTGCCAGTGAACTGAAACTGGTTAAGGCAGGGCTCTGATAATTGTTGCAAACCAGAGGAGTTCCTGGGAGACATGATATCAGTCAAGCACTCAGCCACAGATGGGGTGGTGGTAAAACTCCCCCAATCTTGTTGATGCAAACAGAAGATTTAGGCTTGTGTGGTGGTCCTGTCTGGACGACCTATGGAAGCCATGGGGTAAGGCTACTCCTTGTGAGTAAGAAGCAGGTGGTGTCTCTCTTGAGAAGGATGTTGTTATGGAACAGCAGCCTCTAGGGCAAATGGAAGGTCCTCAGGACATCAGAATTCACCAAGGAGGCTGGACAGGCAGTGAGGGGCTACCAGTTTTTCTCAAGGCTTCAGTCCCTTGGATCCAGTTGTAAAAATTCTGGATGTCTTTGAAGCTTCACTGTTTGGAGTCCAGTGGGATCATAGTGGTGGTGATCATGTGCTAGATCTACCCAAGGGAAGGAATAATTTAGAGGACCAGAATAGTGCTTTTAATCCCAGGAGACCCTTCCCACAAGACAGCCTCAGTCCCCTGCAGCCTTGCAGGGTGCCCTGGAGGTGGTTATTACCCCAGGGGAAGCTAGAGCAGGCAGGTGGAGGTGGGTGTGAGGTGTAAGGAAACGATTAGTGGACTCTGTTGGGCCAAGAGTAGGTATTGATAGACCGGGAATGTGTTTTGACTTTGATTATAGAACAAACAATAGAAATTACAATTACTTAAAAAAAATTCAAATAATAGCCTGGAGTGTCCTAAATTCTGATAAATTTCTTATCCTCTCTCAACAGGAATCTCCCATTATTCTCTTCATGGCCAAAAGAAAAGACAGACTTTCTGGTTCACTGCTCCTTACACCCATATTACAGGTTATATTGTTATATTTTGTACTTTAAGGTTCTCTTTTAGAATCAACCAATAAATATTTGAGTACAATTTATTAAATGAATCAGAAGACGTGGCTCTCTTCACGTTTCAGAATCCTCTCTCCCAGTCACACCCCTACCTGTTGCTTATAACCATGTCAAAATCAGCTTTTTCATGCCACATCTCCTGCCTCCTCCGTCCATATGTGATTTCTGCATCCTTCAAACCCTGTAGCACCTTTATTATTGTGAGTCCTTTATGGCCCTTGCTATTGACATTCTTCCTTTTACTCTTCAACAACATTTAATTTACTTGTATGTAGCATTTATTTATAACCCTCTTTGTCCCATGAAGCAAATCTATGGAAGAAAATGTAAAATAAGTAAGAATGTGGGAATGAAAATAAATATAGGAATATAAGATGAAGCCAAGTGTGACAAACATTTATTGCCTGCTCTCCTGGAACGCAGGCCTGAGTCAGGGCACAGCTGTGGCCCATGGACCAGCTCAACCCCAGGAAGCACTCGGAGACCAGCTTCAAACCATCCCCAGATCTTTGGTGTTAATAATTCAGCCCCTACCTGCCCATCTTCTTACTAAATCACTCACTTTGTATGGTTGTCTGTCTCCGAAATTAGGCAAAATATTCTCAATTGTGCTCATGGTTTTCATCAAAGGACTTTCTAACTCCACAGATATATTGGTAGCTCTTCTCTGAATCTCTTTCAAGTGTTAAGGGCTTCTATGCCGAGACTGTAAGGCCATTCATAGAACTATGCTGGGGTGACAGGACATTCCTCATTTTTTCCCAGGGAACTTCCGTTCCAGCTTGTGTGTACTTAGAACAGAATATCTAGTCAAATGAGTCCCTGGCAGGTTTTTCATCAAGTTACAGCTGCCTCTGTAAGAGAAACCTCATTTATATGTTGTTTTCTCTACACTGGCCAAATGGCAGCAAGTAAGATAAGGACATGGTCATCATTTTCCAAATGCTATGAGAGCGCATCAAGTTACAGCTGCCTCTGTAAGAGAAACCTCATTTATATGTTGTTTTCTCTACACTGGTCAAATGGCAGCAAGTAAGATAAGGACATGGTCATCATTTTCCAAATGCTGTGAGAGCACCCAGGGAACTTCCGTTCCAGCTTGTGTGTACTTAGAACAGAATATCTAGTCAAATGAGTCCCTGGCAGGTTTTTCATCAAGTTACAGCTGCCTCTGTAAGAGAAACCTCATTTATATGTTGTTTTCTCTACACTGGCCAAATGGCAGCAAGTAAGATAAGGACATGGTCATCATTTTCCAAATGCTATGAGAGCGACTGATGGCACCAACGTCATCATTTATGGCTCTCGGGCAAACTATGGGTGGAATGTTGTGACTGTACAAATATGTGGAAATGTAGATTACTACCATGGCAATCTGAAAAGCTACAGATTCCCTCAAATCACTATCCATTTCCCATATTTCGACAAACAATTGTGGAGGAAAGTCCCTTCTAGATCATTTTTAAAGCAAAGCATTTGTATTAGGAAAGTTTACAAAATTATAAGCACATTTACCCTAATTTTCAATCATATCATTATAAAGCAAGAGTAAGAAAAACTTTAAATTGCAGTATAATTTTAATTCTAGTTGACCTTTTAAAATAGCATTTTTTCTTGTAACAATTATTATCTCATATAATAACTAGAAATTAGAATATTTTCTCACAGGACTTATTTCTTCAAAAATGCTGAATTTTTGTGGCTCTTTTTTCAAAATTCAACCAAGTCACTAATTTAAGTTCATGGGTTTAAGTACTCCTCCATGAATTGGAGTTGTACTCTCAGGAAGCTCTAAGAATTGTTAATTTTCTGAGTCTTTTTTTCCCCATTATATAATGAAGCCAGTTCTCAGGAACTAAATACTTTAACATGGAAAGACGATATTGGATCCTGCTCTCAAAAGAGCCAGATATATGCATTTATGCATATCAGGAGTTTTACTATCATCCTGTCTGGGGCCTTTTCTTGGGACAAGGCTGCATCTGGTACAACATAGGGCCAAATTTAAAACCAAGGTTATAGGACTGCAATGGACAGCAGCACACAGGGGTCAGTTTGTGATCTAAGGGACAGGCAGGATTTAATCTGGGAAGTCATTGGGTAATGGTTGGAGCCAACAGGGTGGCATCACCAGGAAAAAAACCAGGAATCTGGGAGCAAATGCTAAGGAGATCCAAGTAAATTTGCAGAAGGTAACATTTTTACCCCAGACAGATGTTTAGTAAATCCCTGGCTGTGTTTCTCAAGCTTTTTTGACCACAACTCACAGTAAGAAGTATATTTCATATCATGGCATAGAACACCCCTAAGCATGTCAGTTTCAGAAAGATACTTGCCCTAACCTTGGTGAAGCACTCTGATAGTTTCAGTTCTCTTAGGTTCAATTCTATTTCACTTAAAGATGGTGGTAGGAGACTTACTAAACTTATTTCATGACCTTCTAATTGATAGAAATCCATGGCTCAAAATGTACTGCATTAGAGATTGGGGAGATGGGTTGAAGGGAATACAAAAACAAAAACAAAAACACAACTAGAGGACCTGGTTTCTGATTTCAAGGAGATTAAAGCTCCTTAAGAAGTTAAAATGTAACATGTCGGGGACCCGAGGCATGGAGAAGGGGACTGGACCACCCTCCCACAACCAGGCACACTGTCAGCGCCAAGGAGCATGCCAAAAACATCGCCTCCATGTGGGTGGCCCACCACAGCCACCACAATAACCGTGGCTGCTGTGAAAGTGGCTAGTCACCACCACCACCACGCAGATGGTCCACCAGCCACAGGAGTGCACTGACACAAGGAGAGTCACCAGCAGAGATAAAGAAAAGAAGAGGATGTCTAACTCCACAAAGACCATTTCAAAGTGTCAGAAGAAGCATCTGCTCTATGATAATATTGGGGGACCTGATGACACCTCTCAGCATTGGACAGATCATCTAGGCAACAAATCAACAGAGTAACCATTACTCTTTCAGAGGGAGAGAAGAGATCTAGGGTAATTAGAGGGGGGAGGGGGGAGGAAGAGGAGGATGGGGAAAGATTGGACAAGGGTCATAAAGAATAATTACGATTTGTAACAATATATATGCTAGTAATATTGATTTGATCAACATATCTTAATGTTGAACCCCCAAAATATGTATAATCAATAAAATTTTTTTTAAAAAGTAACATGTGAAACAAAATAACAGAGTAAATAAATCAAAGCAAGCAGATTAACAGGCAAATCAATACTAATACAGGACAGAAGTGTTGACTCGAAATGTACAGAATTAAATTAGGGTCGGTGATTAGAGGTTTCCTGGAATAGTAAGCTTTTGAGTGACACTGATTGATGAAGAGTCCAGAAAAGTAAATAGTCCAGATAGTGTAACAGCGAGCTTCAGCAGAGGACCCCAAATTGTGTTCTGGTTGGAGTGGAGAATGTATATAGTACAGAGAATGAAGAAAACTCAGGAGAGAGGAGGTAGATGAAAGCTTTTAATACTTTAGGCTTAGCCTCAAAAAGACATTAGAGGAAAACCACCCTTATCTATACAAATGACATAATGTAATTGTGTTAAGGATTATTCTAGTGACTTTGCTGAGAGAGGACACATTGCCATAAGATTTGTTGGAGACAAGGAATACTCTCTTTGTACCTAGAGCGTGTGAAAAATCTGACCTAATGTCACAGAAATGAAAATATAAGAAGGAAAGGATCCAGGAGACTTGAGGGTTTGGCTCCTGTAGGTGGGTTTTGTGTTCTTGGTATAAGCCTCCAAAGCTTAGAGTGACTNGCCACCACAATAACCGTGGCTGCTGTGAAAGTGGCTAGTCACCACCACCACCACGCAGATGATCCACCAGCCACAGGAGTGCACTGACACAAGGAGAGTCACCAGCAGAGATAAAGAAAAGAAGAGGATGTCTAACTCCACAAAGCCCACTTCATAGTGATGGAAGAGACATCTGCTCTATGATAATATTGGGGGACCTGATGACACCTCTCAGCATTGGACAGATCATCTAGGCAACAAATCAACAGAGTAACCATTACTCTTTCAGAGGGAGAGAAGAGGTCTAGGGTAATTAGAGGGGGTAGGGGGTAGGAAGAGGAGGATGGGGAAAGATTGGACAAGGGTCATAAAGAATAATTACGATTTGTAACAATATATATGCTAGTAATATTGATTTGATCAACATATCTCAATGTTGAACCCCCAAAATATGTATAATCAATAAAATTTTTTTTTTAAAAAGTAACATGTGAAACAAAATAAC
>NW_007746593.1:9345-13259 GCF_000696425.1 Galeopterus variegatus | reverse complement strand
CCAAAGGCTCAGATTCGGACCACTGATGTCTTAATGTCTGAAAAGGCACAGTTACAGAGAGGCCTGGCCTACACTCAGCATGTGGTCTGGCAGAAAGCAGGTGCGAATCTGGGCACCCTTCCTCCCTCAATCTGGTGCCGTGGCAGGCCTTTGGGGGAGTCTTTTGGGCTCCATCTGGACCTCTTTCATTCCAGGGGAGTGTGAACATCTGGTGAGCTGCCTGTGCTCACATGAGCAGCAGATAAAAGAGCTGCAGTGGGGCCAACCCCGTGGCTCACTCGGGTTCGGATCCTATATAGGGATGGCCATTGCACTCACTGGCTGAGCGCGGTGCGGATGACACCAAGCCAAGGGTTACGATCCCCTTACTGGTCACAAAAAAAAAAAAAGAGCTGCAGTGGAATCTGCCTGCTGTCTCTGCACAACGGAGGGAGGCCGAGAGTCCAGCCACCTGCCCTCATGCTTGTGCCTCCACCCCAGGGGAAAAATGGCCTTAGAGAATTAGATAGACCTGGATATTCACATCCCAGCTGTAAGCGATCTTAGCACTTAACCTCTAATACTTTGCATTTCACCTACAATATAGAGATAATAACAGTAACTCCCTCCTATGGTGGTGGTTAGGATTCGATGGATTGTTAGCATGGTGCCTGGTGACGTGCTCAATACAGCGTCAAAGGATAGTGGTGATTGTCATAATAATGGCAACATGACCCGATATCCCTGGGCCTCTGTCAGCCAGCTGTAAATCAAATCTCTTTCCCTGCCTCTTCCATCCTTATTGAGTTCCTAGTAAAACCAACAGAGAACCTGGGCTTGAAAAAGATGTCAAGTGTGGTTCAGGGGGAGGAAATGTTACTGCTAGATGGTTACTGTAGGCGTCAATGTTAGTTGTGCCTCGACCACATCTTCTCCCTGCAGAATCCTGAGTTCACCTTTCTGTATTTGCAGTCCTACCACGACTTGAAGAAAGAGTGAGATGCTCTCCACCTGCACTTGGAGGACAACAAGTAGGAGGGGGAAGGTGGATGGCAGGTCTGGGGCCCTCAGTGTGGGCGATGTGGTGGGAGGTGGGAGGGGTACATGTGAGCATGATGAGGTGGATGCATGGGTTTGAACATGTGCAGAGCCAAGCTCTGGCCCCAGCTGTGCCAGTGACTTGTGTGTGGCCTCAGGCAATTCATGTCCACTCTCTGGACTGGCACTTGTGACTCTTGGTTCCTGGGGTCCCCTTCTCATGCCATGGTCCTCTGGTTGTGTGGCAAAGTCAGCATGTTGATCACAAAAGTGGTCTTTTCTGTTCCTCATTCTTTCCATTCTCCACCACCTCTGGCCATAGGAACAACGACGAGGACCACAAGTGTCTCCAGTCCCAACTGAAGGGGAAGCTTCAGGTCCTTGTGATGGAGAAGGCGGCCTTGCAGCTCCAGAAAAGCTCAAGACATCCAAGCTCCTGCCGCAGCTGCAGCAAGCGAGTGGCTGCAGCACAGGGTTTTGGTTTTATGGGGGTGTGTTAGAGAGGGAGGTGACAGTCTGTCCATTCTGTGGCCACTCCCTCCATGGCTCACGTCCCTGTGCTCTGGGCAGGTGCACGCTCTGAGGGAGGAGCAGGGCCTGAGTCAGGTCCAGGAGCCAGAGACCTGCTTGGCCAATGTAAGCAGGCAGACAGGTAAGCTGGGGCTGGCATAGCCTGGGAGCAGGCAGGGGGCAGAGAAAGAGGTGTGCACCAGCAGACGGCAAGTCTGCTCATCTGAGCCTCAGTGTCCCTGTCTGCAACAGGGGGGGTGCCCATTGTCAGCCATCCACAGTTGTCTTGAGCACAAGAATGTGAGGAACTCTATTTGAAAGTGGTTTGAATAACAGACCATCATCCGGGCATGAGGAATTATTAGACAGGAAGCCATGGTCTGGGGCAAGGCTGAATTAGGAGCTATGGGTCAAGAAAAGGGTTTTGTGCAACTCCAGAAGCCAGAATCCCTTATCATCTGGTTTCTTTCTCAGCTGAGCCTCCACCCCTGGAGCCACCAGCAGGGCCCAGCAAGGAAAATTATGGCTGCAGGTGGAGGCTGAGCAGCTGCAGAAGCAGCTGAAGAGCCTGGCGTGTCAGCTCCAGGCTCAGGTAAAGAACAATGAGGGTCTGAGCCACCTGAACCAGGAGCAGGAGGAGCAGCTGCCAGAGCTGGGGTGGGCTGCTGGGCTCTGAGGCAAGCAGCACAGGCAGGTGCTGGAGGGCACACAGCACCACCATGCCACCACCAGCTGCGTGCTGTCCCAGGTCTGTGAGCTCCAGGAGCAGCTGGCTGAGCTGTAGACTGGCTTCATCAGGCTGGTGTGCCACCTGCCCTGCCAGCCTGCCCTGGGCCTTTGTTACTCCACCTGTATAATGGGGTGGTGGAGACCTCACATGAAATGTACCTGTGAAGGCACGCTGAGAACCAGTGCCCTGTGCCCCCTTCCCTGTGCCGTGGGTCTCTAGCTGCATCAGGTGGCCGCCAATTGCTTCCCTCCATCCAGACCAATTAAAACATGGATGTCACCAGTGCACTGCAGTCAGGGATGCATGTGAAGATGGAGCTGTCTGAGAAGTTGTGCCAGAAAGGAAAAAAAAAAAAAATAAGAAAAAAAAAAAAAGAGGAAAACACCAAGAAGGAAAAAATATCAAGATGAAGGAGAAAACACCCAAAAGGTGAAAATACCCCAAAGAAGAACACCCAAAAAAAGGAAGAAATCCCCAAGCAGAAAAAAACACACCAAATAGGAAAACACCCCAAAGAGGAAATCACCCAAAAGAGAAAGAAAACACCTCAAAAATGAAGAAAATACCCCAAAGAAGTAGAAAACACCCACAAGAAGAAGAAAACACCCCAAACAGGAAAACCCCAAGAAAAAGAAGAGAACCTCCATAAAAGAAGAAAAAGAATCCAAATAGAACAAAAGCCCAATGAAAACTCCAACAGAAATAAGAAAAAACCCCAAAATAAAAATATACCCCTATGAAAACAAGAAAAACCCCAAAAAAGCCCCCAAGGAAGAAAAGTACCACAAAAGAAAACCCCAACAAAAAGAAGAAAACCAAAAAAAGTTCCAAAAAGGGTAGAAAACAAAAAAGATGAAAAAAACAACAACAACGACAAAAACCAGAAAAAATACAACAAAGAAAAAAAATTAAAAAGAGAGAGAAAAGCACGGGGACCTGAGGCTTGGAGCGGGGACCGGACCACCCTCCCACAACCAGACACAATATGCCAGCACCTCGGAGACCACCCAGGGACCTGGGGAATAGAGAAGGGGACTGGACCTCTCTCCCACAACCAGGCACAGCAAACCAGCACCTCGGGGCCCACCCATGGTCCCGGGGCATGGAGCAGGGGACCGGACCACCCTCCCACAACCAGACACACCATGCCAGCACCTCAGAGCCCACCTAGGGACCCAGGGTATGGAGAAGGGGATCAGACCTCTCTCCCACAACCAGGCACACCAAGCCAGTGCCTTGGGTCCCACCCAGTGACCCAAGGCATGGAGCCAGGAACCAGATCCTCCTCCCACAACAAAGCACACCAGGGACCTGAGGCAAGGAGAAGGGGACTGGACCTCTCTCCCACAACCAGGGAAACTGTGCCAGCACCTTGGGACCCACCTGGCCCAGAGGCATGCACAAGGGCCTGGACCATCCTCCCACACCAGGCACAAAATGCCAGCACCTTGGGGCCCACCTGGGTATGCAAGGCATGGAGAAAAGGACAAAAAAAAAAAAAAAAAAAAAAAAGAAGAAGAAAGAAGAGAAAAAGAAGCAAACAGCAAGAAAAAAGAAAGAAAACCATAAAAGAGAAACCAAAAATCAATCAATCCATCAATCAATCAATAAATTAAAAAAAAAAAAAAAAAAAAAAAAAAAAAAAAAAAAAAAACAT
>NW_007746593.1:8133-8345 GCF_000696425.1 Galeopterus variegatus | reverse complement strand
TTTTTTTTTCGAGGTCTGTGAGCTCCAGGAGCAGCTGGCTGAGCTGTAGACTGGCTTCATCAGGCTGGTGTGCCACCTGACCTGCCAGCCTGCCCTGGGCCTTTGTTACCCCACCTGTAGAATGGGGTGGTGGAGACCTCACATGAAATGATACCTGTGAAGGCACGCTGAGAACCAGTGCCCTGTGCCCCCTTCCCTGTGCCGTGGGTCTC
>NW_007746593.1:1913-5697 GCF_000696425.1 Galeopterus variegatus | reverse complement strand
CCTCTAGCAGACCCACAGAGCAGGCCAGGCCAGTCCAGGGGGTTCTTACAGGCAGGCCAGGCTGGGCCCTTAGTGGTAGGAGGCCCTTGAAAGCATGCCTGGTCAGGGCAGCCCTTAGTGGCAGGTGAGAGCACAGGGGCCCTAGGGGCAGGCAAGGACACGGGTGACCTTAGTGGCAGGTCAGGGGGGTCCTTGGCTCTGAGGCAGGCTGAGCCAGGCCAGTAGGGCCCTAGGGCCAGTCCAGGCCAGGCTAGGGAAGCCCTAGGAGGAGGCCAGGAAGGGCCAGGGCTTCCCTAGGATCAGGCCAGGCCAGGTTAGGGGCCCTTGAGGTAGGCCTGCCTAACCAGGGGAGCCCTAGTGGTGGGCTAGACTAATCCAGTAGGGCCATAAAAGCAGTCCAGGCCACTACGGGGTCCCTAGAGGCCAGCCAAGCCAGGGATCCCTAGGGGTAGGCAAGGCCAGTGGGGCACTTAGTGCCAAGTCAGGCCAGGGAGGCCATAGGGGAAGGCCAGACAGGGGACCCCTTAGTACCAGTCCAGGCCAGGGAAGCACTTGGGGAAGGCCTGGAAGGCCTTTAGCACAAGGGGGGCTGTTAGCAGGGGTGGGGGGCTGAATAGTAGGCCCTGCCATGGAGGCCCTTAGTGCCAAGTATTGTGTTATGGCCACACAAAATGGGCTAAAACAGAAAATTGGTACCAGGAGTGGGGTGTTGCTCATAACAGACACTTGAAAATGTGGAAATGGCTTTGGAACTGGGTGCTGAGGAGAGTTTGGAGGAGTTTGGAGGACTCAGAAGAAGATAAAAATATGACAGAGTTTGCAATATCTTAGAGACCTATTAAATGGTGGTGAGCAGAATGCTTATGGAAATATGGACTATAAAGACCATTTGAAGGAGGTCTCAGATAGAAATAAGGAGTTTATTGGAAACCAGGACAAAGATCACCCTTGCTGTGAACTGGCAAAGAACTTGACTGCATTGTGTCCATGCCCTGGGACTTTGTGGAAGTTGGAACTTAAGAGTCATGAACCAGAGTATTGGGTGGAATAAATTTCTAAGCAGCAAAGCATTAAGGAAGCTGCATGGATACTTGTAAGAGCCTAGTCTGAGTTATGGTGGCAAAGGCATGACATAAATCCAGAATTTAAAAGGGAAGCAGAGTGTAAAGATTTGGAAAATTTGCAGCCTGGCCATGTGGTAGAGAAGCAGAGAGCTTTTTCAGAAGGAAAATCCAATGGTACTAAGAAGATTAACACAAAAGAATGGGATTATCAAGAGAGGGAGAAAAAGGCCCTGAAGGTGTTGCAGAAGCCTCTGGGGCCAACTCTTCCATTTCAGGCCCTCCTGATCTAGGGAGACAAGATGGTCTTGGGGAACAGACTCAAGGAGCCCTCCACAGGCTCACTGCTCAGGGCCATCGTGGGAAACTGCTTCTAGCACCTGCACCCTGGCAGCTTTGGCTGCTCCAGCTGTGGCTAAATTGGCCCCGGGTGTGGCTGGACCTGCAGCTTTGGAAAATACAAGCCAGAAAGCTTGGTGGAGTCCAGGTGGTGTTAGGTCTGCAGGCTCACAGAATGCCAGAGCTTGGAAGGCTTGCGAACCTCCACCCAGATTTTAAAGGATGTATGGAAAAGTCTGGGGGCCCAAGAAGAGATCTCTCACAGTGGTGGAGTCACCACAGACAGCCTTCACTAGATCAATGCCAAGTGGAAATGTGGGGTCAGAGTTGCAGCAGAGAAACCCCATCAGCACCATTTCTAGTGGAGCCATGAGAGCAGGACTGCCACAGAGACCCAAGACCTATGGAGCTACAGAGTGGAACAACAGCCTGAGAGAGCTGAAGTGTGGCCTACAACCAGGAAAGCCTTAGGAGCAGAGCTTCCTGAGGACTTGGGGACCCATCCCCCACACCAGCATGCAGAGGATGTGGAACATGGACTCAAAGTACATGATTCACCATCTTTGAGGTTTAATGCCTGCCCTGCTGTATTTCAGACTTGCTTAGGACCTGATCCCCCTTTCTTTTGGCCTATTTCTCCCTTTTGGGATGGGAATATGTACCCTATGTTTGTCCCACCACTGTGTCTAGGACCTAGATAACTTGTATTGATTTCAAAGATGGGACTTTAAACTTTGCACTCTCAAGTTGAAAGAAGTTAAGACTGTGGGGATGAAATGAATGTATTTGCATGTGGAAAGGACATGAGTTTTGGAGGCCAAAGGAAGAATGTAATGGATTGAATTATGCCCCTGCCAAAACTCACTGAAGCTTGAATTGTGTCCCCCACGTTTTATGTATTAGAATCTTAGCCCCCACTGTGACTATTAAGAGGGTGGAAAATCCTATTGTGGTAATTGGAAGATGGGACCTTGAAGAGGTGATTG
Source organism: Galeopterus variegatus (assembly GCF_000696425.1). Classification (NCBI taxonomy): domain Eukaryota; kingdom Metazoa; phylum Chordata; class Mammalia; order Dermoptera; family Cynocephalidae; genus Galeopterus; species Galeopterus variegatus. Next base: position 3,311 of record NW_007746593.1, on the reverse strand, counting down.
GATTGTAAGACCATGCCAGGAGTGAATGGATTCAAAATGGTGGTCAGGGGTATGGTTCTGAGGTCTTTAAAAGAAGAGAACACGAGAGTCTCTCTCTCTCTCTGTGTCCTCTCTGCTCCCACCATCTTGCAATTTGAGACCCCTGGGTCACTGTTGCCAAAACCAGATGGACTTTGGACTTCCTAGCCTCAGAAAGTGTAAACAATAAATTTTGTTTTCCTTCATAAATTACCCAGTTCCAAGCATTCTGTTATAGCAACACAAAATGGACTAAAACAGGGGCCCTGAAGCAGGCCTGGCCAGTGGGTCTCTTGTGTAGGCCTGAACAGGCCTGCCATTAGTGGCAGTGGGGCCCTTAGCAGCAGTCCTGGCCAGGGCAGCCCTTAGTGGCAGGCCAGGAAAGGCCAGGGGCAACTTTAGTGCCAGGGAATTCCAGGCCAGGGGGTTTCTGAGAGGCAGGCCAGGCCAGGCAGGGGGCTCTTAGCACCAATCAGGCCAGGAAAAGCCAGGGGCACCATTAGTGCCAGAGAAGTCCAGGCCATAGGGTTTCTGAGAAGAAGGCCAAGCCAGGCAGGAGGGCCCTTAGCACCAATCAGGCCAGGGGGGCCCTCGAGGAGGGAAGTTTATGCAGAGGAAGCACTTGGGCCAGGTCTGGTGGGCCCTTATCAGAAGGGGGGCCCTTGGTGGTATGGCAGCCCTGAATAGTAGATCTGACCATGAAGGCCCTTAGTGCCAGGCCAGGGAAGCCTTGAGGCAGGTCAGGCCAGTAGGTCTATTTGTGTAGATCAGGCCAGGCCAGCCCTTAGTGGCAGTGGGGCCCTTAGCAGCAGACCTGGCCAGGGCAGCATTAAGTGGCAGGCCAGGAAAGGCCAGGGGCACTTTTTGTGGGAGGGCAGGCCAAGCGGGCTCTATAGCAGGTCATTCGAGGGAGGCCTTTAGTGGCAGCTCAGGCCAAGCCAAGCCAGAGGGTCTCTTAGAGGCAAGTCAGGTCAGGCCATGGGGGACCTTAGCACCAAGCAGGCCAAGGGGGCCATGGGGTGGGACATTTGAGGGGGGTCCTTACTGACAGACCAGACTGGGTGGGGGGTCTCGGCAATGTTTTACCATTTATACTTTGCCAGAAAATTTTTTTCATTAAAGTATCAAACTTATTTATGAAATGCGTATTTTAATAATTATCCTTATTTTTGTATTTTCTTCAGAATCTACATTTATGTTTTTTTCCACTCCCACATTTATGTATTTTTATTTGAGTTAAGTTTATTTAATTAAACACTGAAAGTGAATACATGGCTTTTGTTGGGTTTTTATTATTCAAATAAACAACTTTCAAATTTATTAGTCTGTCAATTCTGTCATTTCCCCCCTCCTGATAACTTGATTTCATTCTTTTGTGTT
>NW_007746593.1:0-548 GCF_000696425.1 Galeopterus variegatus | reverse complement strand
GATCATCAGTCCCTGCTGAGAATTAGCAAAAACCCTGCCCTAGAAGTCTCCTTCTCTGAAATTCCAATTCATGTAATTATTGTTTCCACAACTCTATTACGCCCTCTGGTTTACACAACGATACATGCTTTGCTTTTTTGTTCAATTAGACATCAGTCCTGAAGCTCTTTTCATTACCAATGGGTGACTTCCTTAATTTTTATAAAAGTTAATAATAGATGTTTATGTAACCAGTTATCTCTAAATAGACACTGGCTGGTTCTCAGTCTTTTGCTACCCAAACCCACACAAATGAATATAAAGATAAATCTAAATGGACCTGGTACAAAAGGCTTGAGAACGCCTTCCAAACTAAGACTGATAGCAAAACTAGGGAGGTAGTCAGATAATATGGTAAAATAAATGTTTTTAAATTGTACATTTTTTCACACGTAAATAGTTCTTTAAAATTTTTTTAGTGAGGGATATCATACTTAGAAAAGATTACATAGGGCCGGCCCAGTGGCGCACTGGATAGTGCGCCGCTTAGGAGGCGCGGCAGCGCTGCC
>NW_007746592.1:10137-13259 GCF_000696425.1 Galeopterus variegatus | reverse complement strand
GGCCATAATAATCATATACATTGTATATTGACAAAATAAAAATTTAACGAAAAAAAAAATCTTTTCCTCATGATAACTGTTTACAGTTTACCTACCTTTTTAAAGAGGCATCCCAGCTGCTTTTCAATTTGAAGTCAAAATTATGCAAAATAGACAAAAATCCTTCAGAAGTCCTAGGGAGGTTAGAATGCTGCAAATCAGATCTTCTCTGGTTGCTCTCCTTTGAGGGAGGAAATTGGTGACTGGGCTGATGCTACCTACACACCAAGACCACCGGTGCTAGACAGGCATTGGCAAGTGTTAAGAAAACACAGTGTAATTTCAAGGTAGTGTCCCTTTGTTGCTATAGACCTTGGACTGTTTACCAAAGCTCTTCTGAGGTTGCACAGCAAGAGTCAGGTTGGATTTTAATGTTTCTATGGGAGAACTTGGAGTTTCCTGGTCACACATTTTGCTGACATCATTCTGTATGCTAAATTTTCAATTAATTCATAAAATTTCATTTTGCTAATGTATAATATTTACTGATCTATTGCCAAATTCCTTGTAATTAAAGTCATTTCAAATATTTTCTCACATTCTGTAGGTTGTCTCTTCACTCTGATGATTGTTTCCTTTGCTGTGCAAAAGCTTTTTAGTTTGATATGTTCCAGTTTGTTTATTTTTCTTTTGTTGTCTGTGCTTTTGAGGTCTTATTCATAACGTCTTTGCCCAGTCTTACATCCTGGAGTGTTTTTCTCATGTTTTCTTTTAGGAGTTTTAGTGTTTCACATCTTATATTTAAGTCTTTAATCCATTTTGAGTTGATTTTTGTATATGACGAGAGGTACAGATCAAGTTTAATTCTTTTACATATGCATATACAGTTTTCCCAGCACCATCTATTGAAGAGGTTTCCTTTCCACATTGTATGTTCTAGGCTCTCCTTTCCCCCTTGTATGCCTTTGACAAAGATCAGTTGACTGTAAACACATGGGTTGATTTCTGGGCTCTCTATTCTGTTTCATTGGTCCATGTGTCTGTTTTTATGCCAGTACCATTTAGTTACTATAGATTTATAATATAGTTTGGAGTGCTCTGGCATTACATTTTTTTGCTCAAGATTGCTAGGCTTTTTTAAAACAAATAATGTTGAAAATTATAAATTATGTAAAATACTTGTCCTTTTTTGAATAGGTCCTTTATGGTAATTTATAAAATTATAGAACTGGGTGGAAAATGTAAACACTATACGAATATTGCAAATGTATGTCCAATAACTGTTAATCATTAACACTCAATAAACACTATGCTTAATGATAAAGACTTGAGGTCTTGCAAGTGTTAAATATTGATATTGCAGTGCATACAAAGAAGAAACAAAATAACTGTGCTTATAAGAAAAGTAAAAACTAAAATTTATTTTCAATTTTAACTTAAGCTTCTTCACTGACACTCATTTTTATAAAAAATACTCATCAGTCATTTTTCCAAATTGCATGTGTGTATGTGTAAAAGATGTAAAATAAGTAACTGTTCAAATGATGCATGATCAAGAGTTGCGTCCATAATTTCAAAAACAACAAAAAAGATTCATAGCTAGAATTTTATCTATTGTAACATATAGTCAATAATTGTTCACTAAATATTTCATAGCATTTGCCCTAATATATGTGCATTCTGAAAAGAACGTATACTTCTAGAAAAGTTAAAGAGTTCATTAAGAATATATAATAATTTACTTAAGAATATTCTTTTACAAGAAATGTAAACTGAATCCAATTCTCCTCTAATTCTGTGGAATACTGCTTTAAACTTGCTCCTCCTACATGACATTGCTCAACCTTTGGACAGGTAACTGTGGTGTTGCCTATCATTTGGTCTTACAACCCGTGAGGGCAGAAGAAAGAAATAAGTTCTGCTTAGCCAGAGGAGTTACAGCAATGGATCCCAAATGTCAGTATGTGAAAATGAATGATGATCACTTCATTCCTGTACTGGGATTTGGCACCTATGCACTTCCAGAGGTAAAAGCAGTGTCTTGGGGTTGAGTGTTGTAGTTGATTGAATATTGTCCTCCCAAATCTCCCTGAAACTGCAATTGTGTCCCCCAAGTTTTATGTATTAGAAACTTAGCCCCCATTGTGACTGTTAAGAGGGTGGGAAATCCTATTATGGTAGTTGAAAGGTGGAGCCTTGAAGAATTAATTAGATTGTAGGACCATGCAGTGGTGAATGGATTTAAAATGGTGGTCAGGGGCATGGTTCTGAGGGCCTTAAAAGAAGAGGAGAGTCTGTCTCTTCTCTCTCTGCTTCCACCATCTTGCAGTGTGAGACCCCTGGGATCCTCACCAGGTGTGTTCCCTTGACTTTGGGCTTCCTAGCCTCTAAAACGATAAGCAATAAATTTCATTCTTCTTTATAAGTCACCCAGTTCCATGTATTTTGTTTTATTCAACAAAAACAGACTAATACAGAAAATTGGTACCAGAGAAGTGGGGTATTGCTTATAACAGATACTTGAAAATGTGGAAACAGCTTTGGAACTGGGTTTTGAGGAGAGGTTGGAGGAGTTTGGAGGACTCATAAGAAGACAAGAAAACAAGGGAAAGTTTGGAATGTTTTAGAGACTGGTTAAATGGTGGTGAACAGAGTGCTTATGGAAATATGTACTGTTAAGACCATTTTAAGAATGTCTCTGATAGAAATAAGAAAGAATTCTTTGTAAACTGGAGAAAGAATCACTCTTGCTATGTACTGGAAAGAAATTTGGCTGCATTGTGTCCATGCCCTAGGACTTTGTGGAAGTTGGAACTTAGGAGTTGTGAACCAGAGTATTTAGCAGAAGAAATTTGTAAGCAGCAAAGAATTAAGAAAGCTGCATGGCTACTTGCAACAGCCTGCTCTGAGTTATGGCAGCAAAGGCATGACATAAAGCCAGAATTTAAAAGAGAAGCAGAGTGTAAAGATTTAGAAAATTTGCAGTGTGGCCATGTGGTAGAGAAGCAGAGAGCATGCAATGGTGGAGACCAGCGACCCTTAGCTAAGAAGATTAGTACGAAGGAAAGGGATTATCAGGAGAAGGAGAAAAGGGCCCTGAAGGCATTGCAGAAGCCTCTGGGGTCAACTGTTCCATTTCAGGC
>NW_007746592.1:5059-9444 GCF_000696425.1 Galeopterus variegatus | reverse complement strand
AGGAGAAAAGGGCCCTGAAGGCATTGCAGAAGCCTCTGGGGTCAACTGTTCCATTTCAGGCCCAAAGGCCTAGGAAGACAAAATGGTCTCAAGGAACAGGCCCAAGGCACCCTCCATTGGGTCACTTCCCATGGCCACCTCTAGAAGCTGCTTACAGCACCAGCACTCCGCTGCTTTGGCTACTTGAGCTGTGGGTTAATTGGCCCCAGGTATGGCTAGACATGTAGCTTTAGAAAATACAAGCCAGAAGCCTTGGCAGAGTCCACCTGGTGTTGGGTCTGCAGGCTCACAGAATGCCAGAACTTAGAAGGCTTGGGAGCCTCCACCCCAATTTCAGAGGACATATGGAAAAGTCTGGGGGCCAAGGAGGAGATCTGTCACAGGGGCAGAGTCACCACAGACAGCCTTCATTAGAGTAATGCAGAGTAGAAATGTGGGGTCAGAGTTGCAGCAGAGAAACCCCATCAGCACCATGTCTAGTGGAGCGGTGAGAGCAGGACCATCATGGAGACCCCAGAGCTGTGGAGCTAGCAGCATGCTATGCCAGCCTGCGAGAACTAAAGCATCACCTGAGACCAGGAAAGCCATAGGGGCAGAGCTGCCTGAGGACCTGGGGACCCAACCCCCACACCAGCATGCAGAGGACATTGAACATGGAGTCAAGTTACAATATTCACCAGCTTCGAGATTTAATATCTTCCATGCTCGGTTTCGGACTTGTTTGGGACCTTTCTCTCCTTTCTTTTAGCCTATTTCTCCCTTTTGGAATGGGAATATACACCCTATGTTTGTCCCACCCTTGTATCTTGGCAGTAGATAACTTGTATTGATTTCACAGATGGGACTTTGAACTTTGGACTTTTGAATTGAAGCAAGTTGAGACTTTGAGGATGAAATGAATGTATTTGTATGTGAAAAGGGCACGAGTTTGGGGGGTCCAGGGGCAGAATGTAGTGGATTGAATATTGCCCCCCAAATCTCCCTGAAACTGCAATTGTGTCCCCCAAGTTTTATGTATTAGAAACTTAGCCCCCACTGTGACTGTGAAGAGGTTGGGAAATCCTATTATGGTAGATGAAAGGTGGAGCCTTGAAGAGGTAATTAGATTGTAGGACCATGCAGTTGTGAATGGATTAAAAATGGTGGCCATGGGCGTGGTTCTGAGGGCTTTAAAAGAAGAGGAAAGTCTGTCTCTTCTCTCTCTACTTCCACCATCTTGCAATGTGAGACCCCTGGGACCCTCGCCAGGTGTGTTCCCTTGACTTTGGGCTTCCTAGCCTCCAAAACCATAAGCAATAAATTTCGTTCTTCTCTACACATCACCCAGTTCCATGTATTTTGTTATACAACAAAAACAGACTAATACAAATATTCATTAAAAATAGACCTAAGAGAAGTGGAAGCTGAACTGGATTGTCAGGTTCTTGTTCCTCCCTGACTTGAGGGGCTCGTTTGGTTCTCAGTTTCACAGGCTAGAGCTGTTCTATGTACAAAGAGGAAAGGTAGTTAGACTTTGCTCTGATTCAGCATCTAACCATGTTGACACCTAGTGATTGTTATGGGCTCTGGCTCTTCCTCCTATTTCAGTCTATTTGCCAACTTAGCAGAAGAGTTGAAACTCAGCAGTCAGGGACACTGCCTGTCAGGTCACTTTCTTGGAGGTTGATTATAATGGGAGTGATTTCTCTGTTTATTTCTATAACTCAAGAAATTTTTCATCTTTGAAAGTAAATATGATCCAGAGAAATCCTTGTGGTGAAAGTTACTGGATTTGGGGTGCATGAGAAATAACGGGAGAGCATGGCAGCCCTGCTGAGGGGCATCCTATGAGCACCACACAGCAATACTAGACCTGGACTCGATAGAATTTCCCAGGACTACTCTCCCCTCTGGAAATTTACCTGAAGGGAAACTATAACATCGTTTTAGGGGTAAACTACAACCTGACAAAGGGAAATCTAAATCTTGGTCTATTTCTAATCCTTGGTCTGTTATTGAATTTGAATAAAAATGGTAGAGGTGATCCTCTAACACAAAAGGACAAAATGGAGAGTTCACTAAATGGAATAATATAAATGGCATATTCTATTGTTGTCCTCAGACTACTTTTGTGTGACAAGGGAGTAGGTACTTAAGTTCTGAGTCTCACTTTTCTCATCTATAAGACTAGAATATACACAAGGAAATATTTTATAGAAAGGAGACAGAAGTTTTACTTAATGGTGGAAAGTGGTATGAAAGGGAGGGAAGGAAGGATGAAGAACATCACTGATGGCTCATCCTTGGTAAATCCTCCACGTGCTTGTACACCTAAGAAGAGACCACATCAGGGAGCAGGAGAGACCAGAGAGGACCCCGTATCTTCCTCCTCATAAGTTCACTTTAAAAAAATTAAGAAATTCCTAAAAAGAAATGGGAAAATATGTGTTTCTTTCACCTTTTTTGGCTTTAATAAATGCATATTTATGTCTTTACCAAATTTGTTAGATAAGCCAATAATTTTAATTTCACTTTAATTGTATTTTCCCTAAAAGAAATAGACTTGATTTTCAGGGCTGATACCTACTTAGCTAACCCCTCATAGACTGCAGTTAATTTCTTATGTATAAATCTATATCCTTAGAGCATGTCTTTAGTCTTATACTTAGTTGTGTCATTCATAAAGAATACCTATTTAGAAAAGACTTAACAGACTGCTCTCTACAGAAGTGTTTATTTTCAAACTGGGTCCTGGATGGCATCTAGGAATTGGATTTATCACTATTTTCTTATTGATGACAATGGTGACTATACCTTCACTTCTAGTACAAATATTAGGGTTTTGTATACCTGCTTTCCTTTGGGAGACTTGAATTTTGGTGTGTACCAGTAGAGTGTTTCTGTGCAACCAGACTGTGGTGAACGGCTTAGGAACTGAGTTTCTAAAGAGTTCCTCTTTTAGACATTTCCCACATATTCTCAAATTTCAAGGCAGGGGGAATTTAGCATGTTCTGTGTGAATTCACTAGGAGAGGAGTCATTGAATATTGTACCAGATTCCTTCTATATATATTGTTTGATAACCCTTTACCCTGTATTAACTCTAATTTGTGACTTCACTAATAAATAACCACCATGACTATAACATTAGATGAGTCCTGTGATTTCTTCCAGCAAATCACAGAACCTGGAAATATTCATGGGGACCTCCAATGCCAGTGGTCACCCAGTGATTGCTCAGTACTGAAGGGGTCCCTCGGATGCCTGACCTTTATTACTAACTGGGAATGACTCAGGCAAACTACAGTGGGTTCATCACCTCACATGAAGAATTAACCCAAGACATGAGGGACACTTGATGCTTGTGAAGGTCACTGCTTTTCCTGCACTTCCTCTCAATCAAGTGGACCCACAAATGCTACATTTGTTTGCTCCTGTAGGTTCCAAAGAGTAAAACTCTGGAGGCCACTAAAGTAGCAATAGAAGCCGGTTTTCGCCATATTGATGCTGCTTATTTCTATAATAATGAAGAGGAGGTTGGACTGGCTATCCGAAGCAAGATTGCAGAGGGCATTGTGAAGAGAGAGGACATATTCTACACTTCAAAGGTATCATGTATGTGGTGTGCTCACGTGCACATTTATTTCATATGATTATTTGGAGATGACAATTACTGGATTCAATGACTGCTTGGTGAATTATTACTTACTGATACAACTTTTATTCGTGTATTAAAATTAGAATCAAAAACAGAGGACGATGATGGTCTTCTCACCATCAGGATGGCTAAATTTATGTTGCTTTATGTTAAAGTCACTTTACCTTTTTCTCAACTCAAAGTGGTATAATTCACCGTGAACTAAATAATCAGACACAACTGTGATCAGCATATGTTTTTCTTATCTCCTGGATGGCTTTTTAAAATTTATTTTCCATATGAATTTCAATTCTCAGTTTGTTAACAAGATAGAACAGTATAAAACAACTCTTTGGGTATTAAACCAGATGTAGGTAAATTGTCTTGAATTATGCCCAACACATGTTAACATGTTCTAAATAATTTCCCCTTTAGTTATTACACAAAAGGGGAACTAATTCTTCTCCATCCGTTCTTTCATCAATGGATGAGAGAATGAGACTAAGTTTTTGAACTGCTCTTTAAAATCAATCAAATATAATTCAAATTATAAGTATATTATATTTCATAAAAATTTTATGCCTTGAGTAACTTCTTCCCAGACTCAGTAGATATACTAACAATATAACCAAACATATAGTAGTTTTAATAGGGAGGTCAGATCATAAGAAACAAAAGAAGAAGGGAGTAATCTGTGCCTGTGATCAACAGCTTACATGTAGTAGAAAAAAGTTTCAATATTTGTTAATGCAAAACAACTAAATTGACA
>NW_007746592.1:3950-4933 GCF_000696425.1 Galeopterus variegatus | reverse complement strand
GATAGAACAGTATAAAACAACTCTTTGGGTATTAAACCAGATGTAGGTAAATTGTCTTGAATTATGCCCAACACATGTTAACATGTTCTAAATAATTTCCCCTTTAGTTATTACACAAAAGGGGAACTAATTCTTCTCCATCCGTTCTTTCATCAATGGATGAGAGAATGAGACTAAGTTTTTGAACTGCTCTTTAAAATCAATCAAATATAATTCAAATTATAAGTATATTATATTTCATAAAAATTTTATGCCTTGAGTAACTTCTTCCCAGACTCAGTAGATATACTAACAATATAACCAAACATATAGTAGTTTTAATAGGGAGGTCAGATCATAAGAAACAAAAGAAGAAGGGAGTAATCTGTGCCTGTGATCAACAGCTTACATGTAGTAGAAAAAAGTTTCAATATTTGTTAATGCAAAACAACTAAATTGACACAAGTATCAATTTTAAACTCCACTGTTTAACCTCTGCAGCTCTGGTGTACTTGCCATCAGCCGGAGTTGGTCCAACCATCCTTGGAAAGGTCACTGAAAAAACTTCAACTTGACTATGTTGACCTTTACCTTATTCATTTCCCAGTGTCTCTGAAGGTAGGCAATTGTGTGATCAAACCCATTTCGCTTCCAATGTCAGCATAAACATCACTTACATGAATAATTGAATTAAGTTTTTTCTTAGAAAGATGTAGGAATTGTTATAATAGAGAAGAAACCAAAATAGAGCTCCTGATACCCTTTTTATTGGATAATTTTTAATTTTTAATGACCCTCTTCCTACCTCCAAGAGAAGAAATTTCAACAGCCTCAAAGTCTCTGTGTCAAAACTCTGAAGAAATAACAACAGCCATGTCCAAGGCACAGTCCTGATTACAGCCCCTGAGGCTCTTGGGGACATTCACAGAAAGAGTTTCCTGTGGCTGTGCTGAGCCATGAAACTGCCTCCCACAAGGAGCACAAAGGGTGTCCATCATCTCTCA
>NW_007746592.1:0-3271 GCF_000696425.1 Galeopterus variegatus | reverse complement strand
TCTTGGGGACATTCACAGAAAGAGTTTCCTGTGGCTGTGCTGAGCCATGAAACTGCCTCCCACAAGGAGCACAAAGGGTGTCCATCATCTCTCATGGTTCAAGCTGGAAGTAGATTTGGTGTTGCTTACTGTGGGTAGGCAAATCTAGGGGCCTTCATAGGACCTGGAAAATATTGCTTCTCCTATTGGTTATCTGCATGATGGAGTTTTATCATGTGGCATTTTTCATTAGTAACTATTATATATACTCAAACTAGTTTATGCAAAAAAGCTTATTGAATTATATAGGAGTGAAGACTAATTCATGGCTGCATTTAAAGATTTAAAATTGTTTTCAGAGATATTTCTTTTCCTCTATCCCTCATCTCTGCATTCCACCAGGTTTCCTTGATTTTTTGTCCTAGCCTTTCCATTGGTGGCAAATGTGGCTTCATGGAAGTTTAAGGCTCCTGGTCATTAGCACTTGAGAGCTTCTCTGAGTCTCCCATCATCCAAATTAAAATTGAAACAAACCTTGAGTTACCACATTTGGCTCATTTGCTTGCCTTTGGACTATTATGTGTTCAGGGAGATAAAGAGCTCTGATCATCCCATGTGGGTCAAGACTGCAAAAGTTATTCTGGAAATAAAGCCATGTAACATGCTGTCTTTCCCAGATAGAGACAGGCATTTCCAAATAGGAAAATTTAGAATGCAGGCAAGTATAAACTGAGTCACAGTAAGTCCCCATAGGACCTTAGAAAATGATATTTATTAAACACATCAAAAACGAGAGATTAGACGAAGCCAGTCCCCTTAAGATATTCCTCACAATTCCATATGCAACCTCTGTGCAAATATCACTATTTAGAGGGTTCCACCACCTACCTCATTGAGGTTAGTGCCTCAGTCCTAGATGCACCTGGGAGAAGGGCGGAGGGTGGAGATATTTATTGTGGCATCTCTGAAATAACTGCTTCTACCCCAGCCAGGAGAGGAGTTTTTTCCAAGAGACGAACATGGAAAATTAATATTTAATACAGTGGATCTCTGTGCCACGTGGGAGGTGAGTGCTTGGAGGTAACAGTACAGAGGAAAAAGCCAAGAGAGGGGGGATCTGGTTCCCACCTGACACCTGGGAGAGTTGGGTTCCTTGTCATGCAGACGAGTGCACAAATAATTCCTCACAACCCCTTCCTCCCCAGGCCATGGAGATGTGTAAGGACGCAGGATTGGCCAAGTCCATCGGGGTGTCCAACTTTAACCGCAGGCAGCTGGAGATGATCCTCAACAAACCAGGGCTCAGGTACAAGCCCGTCTGCAACCAGGTGAGCACCTCAGCCTCCTCTCCTTCCTGTTCTTCATGCCCTTCTTCCTGTATTGTTGCCAAGTTTACCTTGTCCTTCCCACCTGTTCCTCTTACCTTTGTGCAACAAGAGATTCTACAGAGCAGAGCCTCTGTCTAGAGGGGCAGGGAGGACCCTTTATTGTACCCCTGCTTGGTAAAATCTTAGTGAAAACATGTGGAGACCTTAGTGCTGAATCTTGTATTAGAATTTGGGGAGGTAAAGGAGACCAGGGAGGGCTGGAATCATTAATCAGACCTCAGAAGGAAGATGGAAATTTCCTGAGCTATGAGGGATGACCAAAGACTATGACTCCATGGGTGAAAGTAATTTGGGAGGAATTGTGTATAGGAAGGACGGCCATGAAAACATGGAATAGGCAATAAATAAGAAATAATTTATATGGGGTTTGAATGCCTGTATCTTTGGTCTTGGGACCTCTGTTTTCAGGGTTCTCCAGCAGAGACATATATAGAGGAAAATATTAACTGTAGTCTATGAAATTCATAGCCTAGAGGGATGAAGTTACCTATTTATCGTGGCACCTGTCTATGGTGGATGAAATCAACACTGAGGAACTTTAGCAGAACACAGAGTGACCTTTGACTGTCCACAATTTAGTCTGCATCTTCTCCCTGCTTTCTGCCATTAAATCAATTGTATGAACACATATGTTTATATGTTTATTCGGTGCCTGTTTTTGTGCTCTAAATTATATTTTAACAACTTGGAGTCAAGGAGTAAGAGTCCTTAATCAGAAAATACGGTTTATAAAAGTTACTAATTTGATATGTAATAATTTAGCTGCATGATTTTAAAATATAAATATTAAAAAATTAATGTAATTGTGTAATAAGCTTTACCCCATGCTTATTGTGGTAATTTTCAAACAGAAATTTTGAAAAGATGATGTAGACCATCCATATTTTCTCACCTATGTTAAAAATTCTTCAAGTTGGCCACATTGCCAAATATAGGTTTATATACAATTATATGGAAACATTTGTGTACCTATGTGTAAATTTTGCTGATCTTCTACATAGTAAATTGTAGACCTGGCAGTTAACCTCTGCAGAACTCAGAAAGCATGTCATAAGAATGAAGATATCCCCCCTACAGTTCCAGTCCCATTATTATATCTCAGGAAGTTATGGATAATTTCCTCATATCATCCACTATCCAGTCCAGGTTCAAGTTTCTCACTGTTCTCCCCAAATATTGTTAGTAGCTCTTCTTTTGTAACCACGATGCAATTATTGTTCACATATTGTTTTTTATGATGTTTCTTAAGCTCTTATAACCTACAATTTTCACCAATCCCTTTTCCACATGATATCCAGAGAGATCATGTCACATATTCTAGACTTATCAGACTACTGTCTTGCCATGTTAGATAACTTGTTTCTCTATTCCAAATTTCTATAAATTAAAAGTAAGACCTAAATGCANTTTTTAATAATTACTTTTTATGTTTAATATGTTTAACTACTTATTTACATCTCTTACCAGGCATTATATTGTAAAATAAAACAATTTCTTCATCAGGTTTGGAAAATCTACAATTATTCTTATAACACAGGGTAAAGCTTACTACCTGCCTTTTAATTATCAATATTCTGAGAAATAACTTACTGTAACAATGGCCATCTGTATGGGAAAATGTTTTTGTTCTATGACTGTCTCTCTCCCTTTCTCTACGTCCATCACTAAGGACTCATGGATTTTTATTTACTTTGTGTGCTATAGTTGATTTTACTCATTTTTCCTTTTGACGCTGAAATCTACTGAAATATCACCAGTGGGATCTATACCAAAATGGTCGTTTCATTTGTCAGACTTGCCGTCACGAGTCTTTGGCCAAATTCTTGCTTTTTGGTACAATTCAATGTCCAAGACTCAAAGTGTCTTTACCCTGTCCAAGATCTGGAAATCTCCATGCTATCTTC
>NW_007746591.1:5698-13260 GCF_000696425.1 Galeopterus variegatus | reverse complement strand
ATTTTGTGGAGTAAGCCCATTCCAAATAAATATGTATTTAACAACTGAGATTATTGGCATTGCTATATATATTGCTATATCAGGTTCTACTCATTGATTCAATTGTATTCTGCTAGAAAAAAAGTGGCAGAGAAGAAAGTATACTCAGGTAGAGCTATCAGAATTTCTGGGGTGTCAGTTCCAATCACTGTCAGTAGGAATGTGAAGCAACTTTTAAATATGGGAAGAACTTTCAGACGATGCAAGTATATTTATGAGAAACGCAAAGTTTGTAAAGTAAAATTTTAAATCAAACCTCTCTTTTATACACTATTTTCATATCAAAATAAAATTTGAATATTGAATAAAAGGAAAAGTAAAGATTCCCAGGATTGACCTCCTGTAATAAACACTGGGTTTACATGAAACATTTACCTGTAAGGCTATGTGCTTTCCCTTTATTTCACTTTCAGCTTTCTCTGATGCTTCCTCTCTCCCTCCTCTTTGGCTTGTCTTTCCTACATGTATCCATATATTCCTCTTTTATTCTCTGCATATTTTTCCTCTTCTCTCATTTTCTTTTCAGCCATGAGAATTTCCCTTTCTTCTTCCCTCTTCCTTTCCTCCTTACATGCTCTTATTTTTCCTCCTCTTTTGAAAACTTTCATTAAAATGTTCCACAGTAAAAAAATTACATTTGTCTATGACAGCACACAAATGCCAAATGTTCTCCACATTTCTTAGAGTATTTTATTTCTTTCTCCTCACTGCTATGCCACTTGTTTCCCATTCACTTTGAATTATTCTCTGGCCTCAACTCCAACACAGCATGGAAATTTTTCTCAATAAAACCATTAAAACTTTGCTAATTCCACACCCAAAGATCTCAAATCACTCATTGTCTTACTAGAGCATTTACTTTGGCGTTTAGTGTAGTACTCACCTTGTCCTTCTTGAGTATCTTTCCTCTCTTACATCCATAACTCTCAGCTTTCCAGTTTCCCTCCTGCTTTTCTGATCACTCTGCTTAGCATCCTTTTCTGGTATCTTCATCCTCTCTCTTTGGCGTCATCAAGGACTTTTGGTTGCTTCGAAAATGAGTGTGTTCGATGGATACTGGTTCTATGTCAAAAATCTTAGAGGGATTGGAGTAACGAGCTGGGAAAATTGGCAGGAACAGAAGAAAGTAATGCAGCCAGTGAACATTCAATTTCATACCCCAACACTAGCTCAGTCTTTGCTGCTCTTACTGTAAATGAACTTCAGATGAAAAGTTCACACTGTAAATGCCACTGATGTGGATGAAGAATGTGTTAGGTGGAGTCCTGGTATTGCCACCTTGGCTGCGGTTGCAATTAAAATCCACTTTTCTCCCTGAACATTTTTTCCCTCTCTCTCCATATTCCAAATGAAGGGCGGATGTAATTCACTGACAAACCTAGATCATGTGCCTTCACTGTAGTTGCAAGAGGGGTTGGAAAATGAGTTTCCAGTTCTTTTGTCTTCTAGAATAGTAGGTAACCTCTGACAGCCAACAAAGCTTTGAGTGACAGAAAAGAGGATCAAATCTTGGCCATCTTATAAATGACATGTATCCACTTTGTTACTTCTTTTATATAACTTTCTAAAGTTTATTTTCTTGCCATTTTTTTCGTTGTGTATTCTCCAATGGATAGGTCATCCCTAACTACCCCTTCAACTGTCACAATGATTTCAAGTTATTATTTCTATTAAGCTATATTATTGGCTACATCTCACCTGGTTGTTCAGACGATGCTCACTCCACCAACTCATCAGCACATCTGAGTTCTCAGTCTCAATTTTTACTGACCATCTACCCAGTCACCCAGTGACTCTTCTCTCCATCACTGACCCCTCCTTTCACATCAATCGTGTTGTAGTATGCTAGAGACTTTACATTCTCAATTATTTTGAAGTAATCTCTGTTTCACCATTTCTTCCAATGTTGTATCCATATGGATTCGACATGTGTAATTTGAATCATCAAGAGAGCAGTTTTGAAGTGCAGAATCCTGGACCACTTTTAAACTATGTGATCCATTTCTACATTAGAACCTCACAATCTATATTTTTCACAAAAAGCTCATCCAGACAATTCTGATGTGTAATCTGGTTTGGTGTAACCTGGACCTTAGTAACAGGTTCCTAATTAGCATTCCTGATTCCTGTTTCCCCTCTCTGCAACGTATTTCTTACACTATCAAAAACTAAATTAAAAAAATATATATTATGATATCACTCCCTGTATTAAAATTTTGGGTGCACGCCTATTTCCTGAAGAATAAAGTTCAAGATCTGTCACATGGCATTCAATTCGTTTTTAAAAAATTCAGTCCCTTGAAAAACCTTTTTCCTTTGACACTGCATCCATGTCCCATGCACAGGATTTTTTTTTTTTTTTGGCCAGACTCCATAGTGTCCACATAAATGTAGCACATACATAGAATGCCTCTCCCTTTGTCAAAATCTGTTAATTCCTGGGCCGGCCCGGTGGCGCACTGGAGAGTGTGCCGCTTGGGAGCATGGCGGCGCTCCCGCCGAGGGTTCGGATCCCATGTGGAGACCGGTTCCCGCTCACTGGCTGAGTGCGGTGCGGGTGCAACACCGAGGGTTGTGATCCCATTGCCGGTCAGTAAAAAAGACAAAAAGGAAAAAAAAAATCTGTTAAGTCCTGCATGAAAGTATTGCATTTTTTGTTACTTTAATTCCCCAAATATAATGTCCATCTATTATAGCAATAATAAATAAAATTAAGAAGGCTCTGATAAGTATGTAGTCTATTTCAACACTGTTCTCCAAATTTCAGCACATATTTCTGTTGTGAATGTTCTTTTTGTATTTACTACATTTTATTTCACAGGACATTGTGAGGACATGGAAAAGAAAAATGCAACACTGAGAACCGAGTTTGTTCTCACAGGACTCATGTATCAAACAGAGTGGAAAATTCCCCTGTTCCTGGTGTTCTTGGTAATATACCTTATAACCATCATGGGGAACCTTGGTCTGATTGCTGTCATCTGGAATGACCCTCACTTTCACATCCCCATGTACTTTTTTCTTGGCAGTTTAGCCTTTGTGGATGCTTGGATATCATCCACAGTTACCCCGAAGATGCTGGTCAACATTTTAGCCAAGAGTAAGATGATATCTCTCTCCCAATGCATGGTACAATTTTTTTCCTTTGCAGTTAGTGTAACCACAGAATGTTTTCTCTTGGCATCAATGGCATATGATCGCTATGTAACCATATGCAAACCTTTACTCTATCCGGTAATTATGACCAATAGAGTATGCATCAAACTTTTAGTCTCATCATTTGTAAGTGGCTTTTTTCATGCCTTAATTCATGAAGGATTTTTATTCAGATTAACCTTCTGTAATTCCAACGTAATACATCACTTTTATTGTGACATTATCCCATTGTTAAAGATTTCTTGTACTGATCCTTCTATTAATTTTCTAATGATTTTTATTTTCTCTGGTTCAATTCAGGTATTCACAATTGTGATTGTTCTTGTCTCTTATATGTTTGTTCTATTTACCGTCTTAAAAAGGAAGTCCATCAAAGGCATAAGGAAAGCCTTCTCCACCTGTGGAGCCCATCTCTTGTCTGTGTCTTTGTACTACGGCCCTCTCCTCTTCATGTATGTGCACCCTCGATCACCACAAGGGGATGATCAAGATATGATGGAGTCTCTGTTTTACATGGTCATAATTCCTTTGTTAAATCCTGTTATCTACAGCCTGAGAAACAAACAAGTAATAAGTACACTTACAAAAATGTTAAAGAGAAATGTTTAGATGTCATGCTAAACTTTCTTCTCTTCTGAGTAAAAAATAGTTACAAAATTGTACAAGATAAAGGTCCCTATGTTTTTGTTAATGCTCAAAGTTTTTGCAATTATAACTCTCCTAGCACTCTAAGGACTTATTTGTACTTAATAAACCAAGTAAAGTATTCTCACATGTTATTTGAGTGTGTTCAAAGATTTTTAAGCAATTGCTCATATAACAGAAAAATATAACAAAAAACATTAAAATATTTTATGGTCTTGTATATTATTCAGCGCATATGTATAAAGGCATTAAATGGTAAAATAATGTAGTCCATTTGATGAGACCTTGAGTATGATGTCTTTGACACTGATACAGTTGTATTGGGACTCTCAACATGTTTGACTTTATTGTGGTGGCAGGTTTGTGTTTGGGTGAATTCCAAATCCCAGGAATTTTGATAGCCATCAAAAGATGTTTCATCCCACTTTTTTGGAAAATGATGAATTTTATTTCTTGAAGTGAATCAAGTTACATATCAAGCAAAAATAATAATAATAATAATAATGAGAATGTAACTAGAAGAAAAATGAGTTGGGAGTTAAGACAGTGAAGGCAGGGCCAAAGTGTAAGAGGAGGCTCTTAGCTCAGTGTGCCTGTACGAGTAAGAAGAAGGAAGTTGCCTCTAATTGTCTACGATGCCTCCTAAGGCCCTTTTCAGTTATGTTAGCATATTTTTTGGACAATCTAAAGAACTTCACTAGTTTATAAATCTAACAGGTTAAACAGAACAATTATTGAAGTGGACGTAGAGAAGAAGAGATAAGTGGCAGAAATGGAAGGAAATGATTTCAGTCTTCCTAGGATCAAAAAGAAAATTAAGCTAGTACAAGAAATCAGTACTATCTCAGTTACTGGAATGCATTGTCAACAACCAGGAATTTTAAATTCATATCACCAAAATTTAAATAACGTTAAGATGATATGACATTATAGTGTCCTGTGAGTAGTGGGAACAACATGGAAATGAGAAAGAATTGGATATTTTCTGCCTGGAAAGTCCTTGATTGTTTGCTGTCTTTATGCTTTATACTCTTTAATTAAATGCGTCACACAACTTCTAGTCCACTCTCGCCCTTCAACTGTCAGCACTGTAATTCCATTCACATTCTCACGGATACCACACAGGCCCTCATCCTAAAGACCACTCACTTGTAGTTTTGCAAGTCTCTAGCTACTTATCTCCTCCAACCTCTAGCACTCTCTCACTTCCCAACATTGCTGTCAGATTGGTTTTTTCTCAAACAGAAACCTAATTAATAACATCCCTCTTTGATTTCTTTTATTGGATTGTCATTTTTATCAGATTATATGTGTATATGTTTTAGGTATCTATATCTGTATATATGTATGCACACAAAGATGTATGTATATATGTGTGTATACATGCATATGTATTTTTCATGTGTATGTATAGTTACATGATATACATATACCTATATATGTAATTAAAATATGAATATAGGAACATTACTTAGAGTTTATTTGAGGAGACAATAAACTGGGCAATACCAGACTGCATGTTGTTTGAGGCTCTTCTAAAGGGTCAAGAGAGGAAGGATTTTGCAGAGTGAATGAGGACTCAAGGCCAAAAAAAAATTTTCATTGGTTAATGTGGAGCAGTAGATTTATTTGAATCTTTCCAGTAGAAAGTCTTCAGCTGGAGGTTATTTGACAGTTTCTGATTGATCAAATTAACTGTTGTTTTACCCTTTACGCTAAGTTGGGTTTCTGTTTACTTAGATAAGAAGCCACTTTGTTGGAGCCATCTCAGCCTAATGAACTCTTCTTAAATTATTTTAACAATTTCCTCTATTTTGATCAGTCTCTCAATTATGGGAGATTTACTAAAACTCAGGCACACATGCCACTTTCTGTCACCATTATGGCTAATTTGTCTTTGTCTCAGCATAGAACTCATGATTACCAGGGAAATTATAATAATGACTACCATGAGCACAATACCAACAGACTGGGGTGTACTACCTAGCCAAAGTCCCCTCAATCAAAACCAACTAAAATAAAATGAAAACAAAGATTAATGGTTAGAACAATCTATAAACTCAGTCTCTGAATACAGAGGGCAGTTAGTTGAGAAGATTTCTAGAGTTTAGTTGAAGCATCTTTATTTATTTATTTTTAAGTTTTATTGTTATCTTTAAAGTGCACAACATGTTCTGAGATACATATATGTGGCAGAATGGTTACCATAGTGAAACAAATTAATATATTCATCATCCCACATTGTTTCTTTTTCATGTGTGCGTAGAGATATATTTTTCAATTGAAAAATAATTGATTAATCATATCTGTGGGGATCCTGCAACCAGGCATGCCACTGCTGCCACGGGCCTGCCTGGGGTCCTGAGGCATGGAGACAGGGACTGACCCTCCTCCTACAACTAGGCAAGGAGCACACCAAAAATGCCACTCCATGTGGGTGGCTTACCACAGCCACTACAGTAGCCATGGCTGCCACAAAAATGGCTAGACTCCATAACCATGGTGCAGATGGCCTGCTAGCCACTCAAGTGCACTGACAGAAGGAGATTCACCAGTGGAGACCAAAGAAGAAGAGGATGTCTCTGTTCACAAAGCCCACTCCAGAGTGAAAGAGGCATCTGCTCTATGATAATACTGTGGAACCTGAACACACCTCTCTCAGTACTGGACAGATCATGTAATCAACAAATCAACAGAGTAACCATCACTTTTTCAGAAGGAGATAAGAACTCTAGGGTTATCAGAGGTGGGAAGGTAGAGGGAGAGGGGGATTGGAGAAACTGGATAAGGGGCATAAAGTATAAGTACAATTTGTAATAATGAATATGCTAATAATATTGATTTGATCAACATACATCAACATTGAACCCCCAAAATATGTATAATCAATTATGATTCAATAAAAAATAGAGAGGAAAAAAAAGTAACCCAGGGAAAAATAAATAAATAAATATATATTTAGACAATCATGTGTTTAGAGCTGGTTAACAGATGAAAACACTTAATCTACATGATAAATTCAGGATGGAAATTAAGTTTTGAAGTGCAATGAGTTAATTACAGTAACATGTACCTGATGAATCATTTTTAGCATTTTAATTTATTGCTGCCATTGCCTGTTAAAAATTTAGCATTTTAGATTTTATTTCATTTGTATTCCACAGCCATGCCTGACAATGTAACTTATAATAGGACACTGGGCATAATTCACTTTACAGTGGTAGTCTGCTGTAACTTATAACATATACTAACCTAAAAATAACAAGAGTCTCATCTGAAATCCTTTATTCTAAAATCTTAGCTTATAGAAAGGTGAGAGCAATTCTAAGTTGGCCATGGAAAGAGGTTCTTCTTTTTTTATTGATCTAATTAACCATAAAATGTCTGATTTGTATAATTAAAAGTATTTGCAAATATTTAAGTACTGTCAAAAAAACACATCTGTGGGGTACAGAGTTGAATATCAATACCTGTGTATGATGTGTGATGATCAAATAAGGATGATTAGCATGTTCATCTTTACAAAATATAATCATTTCATGTGGCCATTTACCAATTTCTCACCATCCCTCTCCCCCTCACCTTTTCCCACCTCTAGTAACCACAGTTCTGTTCTTTCTCAAAGTTCAACTCATCATTTAAATATTTATTTATTTATTTATTTATTTTATTTTATTTTATTTTTGGCCACAAAACAAGTCTTAATACATTTAAATAGACTA
>NW_007746591.1:0-4539 GCF_000696425.1 Galeopterus variegatus | reverse complement strand
TCTTCCTTCCTTCTTTCCATCCTTTTCTTTCTTCCTTCCTTTCTTCCTTTCTTTTTAAAATTTTTTTAAGGTCCCATTTATGAGTGAAAACATAACATATTTCTCTTTCAGTGCCTGGCTTGTTTCACTTAACATAATTTTCTCCAAACTCATCCGTGTAGCTGAGAATGGCAGAATTTCATTCTTTATTATGGCTGAGTAGTGCTCCATTGGTGTTTTGAGAAGAAAAACTAGACCCATATATCTCACCATATACCAAAATCAACTCAAAATGGATTAAAGATTTAAATATAAGGCACGAAACTGTAAAACTCCTAGTAAAAAACATAATGGAAACACTTCAGGATGTAGGACTGGACAAAAAGTTTATGAATAAGACCCCAAAAGCACAGGCAATAAAAGGAAAACAAATGGGATTATATCAAACTAAAAATCTTCTGCACAAAAAAGAAACAATTAACAGAGTGAAAAGACAACCTACAGAATGGGAGAAAACATTTGCAAGCTATGCATCCAACAAGGGATTAGTATCCAGAATATATAAGGAACTCAAGCAACAAATAATACAATTTAGAAAATGGGCAAAGAAGCTGAATAGATATTTCTCAAAAGAAAACATGCAAATGGCCAACAGGTGCATGAAAAAATGCCCAGCATCACTATCATCAGTTAAATTTAAATCAAAACTACATTCAGATATCATCTCACCTCAGTTAGACTGGNATCCAACAAGGGATTAGTATCCAGAATATATAAGGAACTCAAGCAACAAATAATACAATTTTAAAAATTGGCAAAGAAGCTGAATAGATATTTCTCAAAAGAAAACATGCAAATGGCCAACAGGTGCATGAAAAAATGCCCAGCATCACTAATCATCAGTTAAATTTAAATCAAAACTACATTCAGATATCATCTCACCTCAGTTAGACTGGTTTATCATCAAAAAGACAGAGAATAACAAATGCTAGTAAGGATGTGGAGAAAAGGGAACCCTCCTAAGGCTGTTGGAGGGAATGTAAATTAGTACAGCCAGTATGGAAACCAGTATGAAGGTTTCTCAAACAACTACAGATAGAACTATCATATGATCCAGCAATCCCACTACTGTGTATGTACCGAAAGGACTAAAAATTATCATATTTAAATGTTACCTGCACTCCCATGTTTATCACAGCTCTGCTTACAATAGCCAAGACATGTAATCAACATAAATGTCCATTAATGGGTAACTGGATAAGGAGAAAAGACCCAAATAACAAAAATCAGAAATAAAAAAGGAGAAATTACAACTGATACCATGGAAATACAAAGAATCATTAAAGACCGTTATGAACAACTGTATGCCAACGAATTTGAAAAACAGGAGGAAATGGACCAATTTCTGGACACATACAAACTACAAAGACTGAACCAAAAAGAAACAGAAAACATGAACAGAGCAATAATGAGCAACAAGATTGAAGTAGTAATCAGCAGTCTTCCAACAAAGATAATCCCAGGAACAGATGGCTTCAATGCTGAATTCTACCAAATATTTAAAGAAGAATAAACACCAATCCTCTTCAAACTATTTGAAAAAATTGAAACAGAGCTCATTCTCTTATACTCATTCCATGAGGCCAGTATCATCATGATACCAAAATCAGACAATGACATAACAAAAAAAGAAAGCTACAGCCCAATATCCTTGATAAACATAGACACAAATATCTTCAACAAAATATTAGCAAACAGAATACAAGAGCACATCAAATAGATTATATACCATGTTCAAGTGGGATTCATCCCAGGGATGCAAGGCAATGGTTTTACATATGCAAATCAATAAATGNAGAAATAAAAAAGGAGAAATTACAACTGATACCATGGAAATACAAAGAATCATTAAAGACCATTATGAACAACTGTATGCCAACAAATTTGAAAAGCAGGAGGAAATGGACCAATTTCTGGACACATACAAACTACAAAGACTGAACCAAAAAGAAACAGAAAACATGAACAGAGCAATAATGAGCAACAAGATTGAAGTAGTAATCAGCAGTCTTCCAACAAAGATAATCCCAGGAACAGATGGCTTCAATGCTGAATTCTACCAAATGTTTAAAGAAGAATAAACACCAATCCTCTTCAAACTATTTGAAAAAATTGAAACAGAGCTCATTCTCCTATACTCATTCCATGAGGCCAGTATCATCATGATACCAAAATCAGACAATGACATAACAAAAAAAGAAAGCTACAGCCCAATATCCTTGATAAACATAGACACAAATATCTTCAACAAAATATTAGCAAACAGAATACAAGAGCACATCAAATAGATTATATACCATGGTCAAGTGGGATTCATCCCAGGGATGCAAGGCAATGGTTTTACATATGCAAATCAATAAATGTGATACAGCATATCAAAAAAACCAAGGACAAAAACCATATGATTATCTCAATAGATGTAGAAAATGTGTGACAAAATTCAATATCCCTTCATGATAAAGACTCTCAACAAAATAAGTATAGAAGGAAAGTATCTCAACAGAATATAAGCTATATATGATGTATTAGTCTGTTTCTGTTGCTTATAACAAAATACAGAGAACTGAGTAATTTGTAAGAAAATGAAATTTATTGCTTACAATTTGGGAGGATGGGAAGTCCAAAGTTCAAGGGAACCCACCTGATGAGTGTCTTTTTTGGTGGTGGCTTTACAACAATTCAGCAGTCTCAAACAGCAGAAAATCGTGGGGTCAGAGAAAGACTCTCACATGCTTTCCTTTTAAAGCCCTCAGAATCACAGCTATAACCACCATTAAAGCATCAACTTAATCACCTATTTGAGGCCTCACCTTTCAATGATCATAATAGGATTTCCTACCTTCTCAGCACTGTCATAGTGGGAGCCAAGTTTCTAATACCTGAAACTTTGGGGAACACAATTTAAGATTCAGTTACTTTGGGGAGCATTCAATCCACAGCATTCCATTCCTGGTCCCCCAAAACTCATGTTCTTTTCACATACAAATACATTTGTTTTGTCCTGAAAGTCTTGTTCCAACTCAAAACTCCAAAATTCAAAGTCCCATCTGTAAAATCAAAACAAGTTAGCTACTGCCAAGATACAATGTTGGGACAAGAACAGAGTTTACATTCCCATTCAACAAGAGAGAAATCAGCCAACAAAAAAGGGGGGGGGGGTAACAGGTCCTAAGCAAGTCTGAAACCCAGCAGGGCAGGCATAAAATCTTAAAGCTGAAGAATCGTTTACCTTGACTCCACGTTCAAGGTCCTCTGCGTGCTGGTGTGGGGGGTTGGTGCCCAAGTCCTCAGGCAGCACTGCTTCTATGGGCTTTCCTGGTCTTGGGCCATGCTTCAGCTCTCACAGGCTAGTGTTGCAAGCCAGTGGCTCCACAATTCTGGGGTCTCCATGGTAGTCCCACTCTCAAGGCTCCATAGGCATGGCTTTGGTGGGCTTTTTCTGCTGCAACTCCAGCCCCATATTTCCTCTTGTCATTGCTCTAGCAAAGGCTCGATGCAGTGAATCCAGCCCCATGACAGATCTCTTCCTGGGCCCTCAGGCTTTTCTATACATCCATGGAAATTGGGGTGGAGGCTCCCAAGCCTCTACAGCTCTGTTATTTGGTGAGCCTGCTGACCTAACATCATGTGAGCACCACCAAGGCTTCCACCTTGTATTTTTCCAAAGCTGCATGTCCAGCTATGCCTGGGCTCAATTTAGCCACAATTGGAGTATCCAAAGCAGCCAGGATGCTGGTGTTGGAAGCAGCTTCCTGAGGAGGCCCTGGGCAGAGAGCCTGTGGAGGGTGTCTCAGGTCTGTTCCCTGAGACCATTTTGTTTCCCTAGGCTTCTGGACCTGTAATGGAAGGGTTGACCCCAGAGGCTTCTGCAATGCCATCAAGGCCTTTCCCCACTTCTCTTGATAATAAATGTCTATTGTACTAACCTTCTTTGCACCATTGTATTTTTCTCCTGAAAATGTTCTCTGCTCTTCGACTACATGACCAGACTGCAAATTTTCCAAATCTTTGAGCTTTGTTTCCCTTTTAATTGCACATTCTGGCTTTTTGTCATGCCTTTTCTGC
Source organism: Galeopterus variegatus (assembly GCF_000696425.1). NCBI lineage: Eukaryota > Metazoa > Chordata > Mammalia > Dermoptera > Cynocephalidae > Galeopterus > Galeopterus variegatus. The sequence continues at coordinate 435 of NW_007746591.1, read as the reverse complement.
CATTACTCAGTATAGGCTATTGCAAGTAGCCATGCAGTTTCCTGAATGTATTGCTGCTTAGAAATTTCCTCTGTCAAATATCCTGAGTCAGCACCTTTAAGTTCTACATTCCATAACACTTTTAGGCATGAAGAGAATGCAGACAAATTTCTTGACAGTTTATAGCAAGGGTGATCTTTGCCTCAGTTTCCAATAAGTCTTTCCTCATTTACATCCAAGATCATCTTAGAATGGTCTTTACAGTCCGTATTTCTATAAGCATTCTGGTCAACACCACTTAACCAGTCTCTAAAGCATTCTAAACTTTCCCTGGTTTTCTTGTCTTCTAAACTTTCACCAGCATCTAGGTTTTTTACTAGACGATTCCTCCAAATTCCTCCAGCTTCTCCTCAATGCCCAGTCCAAAGCCAGCTTCCTCATTTTCAAGTATTTGTT
>NW_007746590.1:1974-13262 GCF_000696425.1 Galeopterus variegatus | reverse complement strand
CCCACACTGCGCTCAGCCAGTGAGCGCATGGGCCACTCCTATATAGGATCCGAACCCGCGGCAGGAGCGTCGCTGCACTCCCAGCGCCGCACTCTCGCGAGTGCGCCACAGGCTCAGCCCTGTATTTTACTTTTTAAAATATTGCATATTATCTGTCTCTCCGTCCACCCCTACCAGGTCCACAAGGACGGAGACTTTTTTTAGAGCACTATGTGTTGGACACATAGAGATGTTTTTCTTCATGGCACTATGTGTTGGCTATATAGTCTTTGCTCAAGAATATTTGTTGAGTGAAAGAACAAATTGATATATAAATGATTCAATAATGGGAAACACCACAGGAACAAAGGGAGGAGTGATTATTTCTGCCTGTGATCCAGGTGAGATTAACAGAATTTGATCTAAGCCCTGAAAAATAAATAGAAGTTTACCGAGCATTGAAGGAAGAGGAGGAAGAAAGGATCACTTAAGGAATTCTAATCTGACTTGGCCATTAACTTGCTGCATGACTTATCTTTGAGCTTCTGCTGAAATTGATGTGTATGATATTTTTCACTTCTAATTTAGGATTCTACTTTTCTTGCTCATGGCTTATGTGAGTAATCTTTACATTTTAACCCTTTATACTCTAAAACCTATTACTAAAGTGGTTATATAACAAATGATGGCTCTTGTTCAGTAGTTCCAAGTAATCTGAAAATTTCAGTCTACTATGACTTGGCCTGGCTACTAATCTCCATCAAGATGTCAGAAGCAGAGATAGGAGAAGTCATGGCTAGCACACCTAAGAGAAATGTTTAAGAAATAAGTTCAGGGCTGGCTTGTGGCTCACTTGGGAGAGTGTGGTGCTGATAACACGAAGGCCATGGATTCAGATCCCATATAGGGATGGCCGGTTCACTCACTTTGGAGAGTGTGGTGCTGACAGCACCAAGTCAAGGGTTAAGATCCCCTTACTGGTCATCTTTAAGAAAAAAAAAAAGAAAAAGAAATAAGTTCAGATTTGCTTTATTTTATTTTACTGTGGTAAGAACACTTAACATGAGATCTACCCTCTTAACAGATTTTTAAGTGTACAATACGTATTAGTAGTGTTAACTATAGGCATAATGTTGTATAATTAGTATTGTAAACTATAGGCACAATGTTGTAAATATTTTTAACTATAAGCACAATATTCAGCAGATATCTAGAATTTATTGATCTTGCATGACTGAAATTTTATACCTGTTGGCTTCCTAGCCCCTGGCAGTCACCAAGTACTCTTTATGACTTTCACTATTATAGATCCTCATATAAGTGGACTCATGCAGTATTTGTCTTTATGTTTATGCTTATGCTAAGTCTTATTCCCTTAGGATAATGTCCTCTAGGTTCATTCAGTTCCTATTGTTGCATATTGCAGGGTTTCTTTCTTTTTTAAGGCTGAATAATATTCCACTGTATGTATATGACATTTTCTTTATCCATTCATCTCTTAATATAGACTTAGGCTGTTTTCACATGTCGGTTATTATAGATAGTGCTGCAATGAACATGGAAGTGCAAATGTATCTTTGAGATCCTGATTTTAATTCTTTTGGATAAATATCCAGAAGTGGGATTGCTGGATCATATGGTAGGTAGCTCTATTTTTAATTTTTTGAGGAACCTCCATATTGCTTTCCATAGGAGTTGTACTACATGCTTGTAAATTCTGAGAGGGGATCCGAACCCTCGGACGGGAGCGCCGCCGCGCTTCCCAAGCGGCGCACTATCCAGTGCGCCACCGGGCCGGCCCCGCCCAGCCCATTTCTAACCCCTGGCAACCACTATTCTGTCCTCCATTTCTGTAATTTTGCCATTTAAAAAATTTTATATAAACAAAATCATAAAATATGCAATCCTTTGGGATTGCTTTTTTTTTTTTTTTTTCACTCAGCATAATTCTCTTGAGTTTCACCAGGATGTACATGTAAGGATACTTTCCTTTTTAATGCTGAGTAGTAGTCTGCCGTACGTATGAATCATGTTTGTTTGACCATTCACCTGCTGAAGGATACCTGGGCTGATTTAAGTAACTTGCTAGTACAGATAAAGCTACTTTGAACATTAGTATACAGGTTTTTGTGTGAATGTAAGTTTTCATAACTTTGGAATAGGTGGCCAAGAGTACAATTACTAGATTGATATTACATGCTCACTTTCATAAGAAACCTCCAAATGATTTTCCAGAGTGGCTGTAACAATTTTACATTTCCACCAGCAATATATGAGGGGTCCGGTCATTCCACATCCTTGCCAGTATTTGGTGTTGCCACTATTTTTTATTTTAGCCATCCTGATAGTTATGAAGTTGCATTGCTGGCTTTTAATAAATACATTTGTGGCCTTTTAGTTTTACTAAGGAAAGAGCCTTACTTTATTCACGTGCTAACCCAACACTAGCAGATTGCCAAAGAAGAATGACACAATTGGACAATAGCACAGTTCTTATTACAAAAATAAGATCCTAACTTTGAATAAATAAAAATAGTGGTTTCTTCCCTGAGATGAGGAAACTTATTATAAATAATTCATACTCTAAGATTATTTTATTTATGCATTTTGGTGTACATCCACTCCATTTCTTAGAATACTTGCAAAACAAACTATTATCCTACATATATGTGCAGGTATATTTTAATGGTGTAAATAAATTAACAACAAAAATTATTTACAAAGTATTTGTATTTCAAATCAATATGAGCTCTCGTACCAGTTTTCATAGAGAGAGCATATCTAATAAAAACACTTATTTAGCACACAATCACGAAGTCAGCTTATCTCCTATTTATATTAGGTTTTATCTTTTCATATATATTAGAGCTTGATCCTCATAATAACCCTGTGGGGAAGTCATGGCATTTTCCAGGTGAAGAAATTGTGACTAAATTGCTGGTTAAGTCTTGTACAAGATTGCCCAAGTAATAATGGTAAAACTGTGGCTGGGATCCATGTCTAATCTGGAGGCATTCTGTCTACTGAGCACATGAATGAGTAGACAGACATTGGGTAAATAATGAAGCCCATGATTAATTTTTTTTTTTTGTCTTTTTTTGTGACCAGTAAGGGGGTCACAACCCTTGGCTTGGTGTCACCCACACCGCGCTCAGCCAGTGAGCGCACCGGCCATCCCTATATAGGATCCGAACCCATGGCAGGAGCGCCACCACACTCCCAGTGCCACACTCTCCCGAGTGGGCCACGGTGTCGGCCCCCATGATTAATTTTTAAGGTTAATGCCCACCATAATGAGAACTCTTTACAGCTAGTTTCAAATTGATGTTAAATGCAGTATCTTCATGATCCAAAACAGAGATTCTCTACCAACTGAATTACTTCAGATTCATCTAACATTTATTGAGCTACTAATATGAGAGGTGCTCTTTTAGGTTATATTACATACACTCAAATGTTAGTTGATTTTGAGAAGACTCTGCTAAGAGTTTTAACAAAGAATTGTTACCTCCACACCCAAGATTAATAGCCAGTTTATCTTTTAAAAGTCGTATGTTTTTGTTGAAGTTTGGAGATAAAGTGGGTAAATAAGTATTGTTCAAATAATGGTCAGGTGAAAAAGTCTTGTACTTACAAAGATAAGGAAAAGTGGGCTTGTAAAATTTCAGTTTTGTTTGCTTAATGTTACTCTGCTCTATAGCTTGAGTCCAGATACCCAACCCCATGGTTTTGTTAATATTTACTAAAATGCATAATAAGAAAAATCTACTCAATGTAAAAAGTAAAGTTTATCAAAAGGATTTGTCCTTAATGACTAAAAGGGAATTATAGAACATTTTATTAAGAGAACTCTTTTAGGTATCAGCTTCTTTTTTAGTGACCATCGATTTGAAGTTCTCTATATTTTATAAAAATAAAGATTTGGGGCACCAAGTTTGGCAGCCTGTCGATCTGGTCACCTCCTGTCTCTTTCACTCTTGAAGTCTCAATCACTAAGTGCTATTGATTCTTCTTCCTAAATGTCTCCCAAGGACAACCACTTCTCTACATGCTTCACCACCTCCCTATCTAGGCCACCACACAACTGCAGTAGCCTCCTGGCTGGTTCCCTTCCAAATTCTCTTCCACACTCTATCTAGTGATTTGAAATGCAAGTATAAGCATTTCCCTTTTCTACATACAATTTTTCAAAGGTTTCCTATTGCTCTCAGGATAAAGTCCAAACTGCTGCACAGATTGAAAGGGTTTTGCCATCTTTCCAACAACGCATACCACTTTTACCCTCACGACATAGTTCCAGCCATAACTGACTTTTTCCAGTCTTTTCATGGGCAATTCTCCTGCCAGGGTCATAGACCTTTCAGGCAGCCTGACCCCAACTATAGGACTTCAAAACATACTGAACTCCCATCGTGATGTTTATCACACTATGTCGTGTTGACTTGTTTTTCTGGCTTACTCCTCTGTCCTGCAAGATCCCTCAGCAGGAACCAGCTCTGTTTGTTTAGTGCTGCATCTGCTGCGTAATCAGTGCTCAGTGAATATCCATGAAATGAATAAATGAGGGAATCAAATCTGCATGTACATAATATTTTTTTATCTCAGTTGTAAATCAGAAAAGGCATGATTTATTATTAGCGACCCCTTAGATTGAAGATGAGTATATTGACAAAATTCCCACTAGTCACTATTATACAGAATCACATTCCATCATAAATAAATGTTAACATAAGTAACCTCTTAATACTTCTGTATTAGTTTGACTGCAAGATAATAATAATTGAACCATAAAATATTTGCCTCAAAAATTTGTCTTTCTATATGCAGGCTTGGTAAATAGTACAGATCTTTATATAGAAATTTAAAAATGAACATTGTGAATATTTTAAGATATAGCTTGAAATAGAAGTTGTTTTGGGGAAATCTATATATTTATAAACTAATACATTAATGTGAAATTTGCTTTGGTCCTTGATCTTTTGACAGATCTTGAATAGGAATCAATATGTTGGTGTTTCCACTGTTTTTTTTTTAAATGAGTTTCCTTGAACCATTGTCATAACTTGATCAAATTGTAAAGACATGAAAAATTCTTTCTTTTAAATGCACTGTATTTTTAAAATTCATATTTTTAGTAACAAAAATATATAAATGTAATTGAACTAATTAGCTCTGTTAATAAGCAAATCCTGCAATAAAACATTTTAGCTCCATCTTTAAATCAACATCTCAGCCTCCAGTCTTACCACTCTTAACTTATTGTCACAATAAAATTTGTGGCTACAATAACTATGTTGGCATTTTGGATGAATGTGTTTCTTAGGATAAACTATGGATCTTGTATAGACATTGAATTTTCTTATGAAATCCTTATGTGGCATCAGCTTTTCTTAGGTTGGATGTTTAATTCGAACTATCAATGAATAAAGTTTTGTTTTACTAATACATCTTCTATTTTAGAAACCACATGTATGTGCTCAGAGGAAAGAATAAAGAGAAAAATAAAAAGCACCCATAAGCCCATTACCCAGAGACAATAACAACTAACATTTTTCTACATATCTTTACTGTCTTAAATCTACATTCTCTTTTCAACTTTGAGATTATGAGATAGAGAGAATTTTATTTCTTCTTCTTTTTTTTTTCCTTTTTGTCTTTTTTACTGACCGGTAACGGGATCGCAACCCTCGGTGTTGCGCCCGCACCGCGCTCAGCCAGTGAGCGGGAACCGGTCTCCACATGGGATCCGAACCCTCGGCGGGAGCGCCGCCACACTCACAAGTAGCGCACTCTCCAGTGCGCCACCAGGCCGGCCCAGAATTTTATTTCTTGATTAATTGATTTCATATATCATCATCATGAACATTTTCCCTCTTCATGTTATATTTTTCAAAAATGACATTTTTTGAAATGACCATATGATGTATCATATTTCTAATTTTGGTAAGTAAAGTGTTACCAGCTTTTCTCATTTTAAAATAACACTATGAACATCATAACATTAAAACAAAAAGGACTGACTAGGTAACATCTGACAAATGGTTAATATCGTTAATGGATTAAAAACTCTCCAAAATCAATAAGAAAAATAGATGCCCTGATACAGCAATGAACAAAATATGGATGTGCTATTCATAAAAAACAACAATTGAAAATGTGATAATTGTTAATATTTAATCAAATATATCCAGATGGAGTCAGTAGGTTGCTATAGTCTTTGGCCATAAGATTGGCACAATTTAAAAAGGCTTATTGTGTAATTAAGAAATTGGAAAGAGGGAAGTCCAGTAATTAGGTATGAATACAATCTAATAAACTCCAATCCATTTGAAAGACAATTTAGCAATATTTTTTAAAAAGAGGTCTTAAGCCATTCCAATTTTTAGAACTTTAGGAAAAATTCTGGCATCTGCCAAAAACAAAAAAAATTATTATTATTATTATTTGATAATAGGAAAGGACAGTACAGATTTTCTAAAAAAAAAAATTTAAACATGGGATTAATTGGATAAATAAATAATACTATACCAATGCAATTGATTATATGTAATCATTAAAATGGAACAGTACACATTTATTGTTCTTTGGTAGTAACTGGATTACAAACCAGAATTATTTCACTTTTTATTTTTATGTAAAAACACATTCCTGTTTGGGTAAAATTTAGAAGGAGGTTATTATAATAAGAATTTTGAAAAATCCTTAAACTTTGTCTTTCTCTATGGACTAAGGAATATAAGTCACAGATTAGGATGTTTAAAAAACCTCTTTTAATAAATTATTTTTAAAAAATCACTAATATCATTAAATAAAAAATAAAATATATATTGGAATCATTGGTTTGGTCCTGCTATAGCTTAAATAAGTATTGTTAACCAGTCCCATGTAAACATCTGCCACACTGGAAAAATTGAAACTGCCTGTTTTTGGAGCATAAAAAATAAAATATATATTGGAATCATTGGTTTGGTCCTGCTATAGCTTAAATAAGTATTGCCAACCAGTCCCATGTAAACATCTGCCACACTGGAAAAATTGAAACTTGCCTGTTTTTGGAGCGGACTCTGAAGTTGCTATAAAGGTAATGATAGCAAATATTTAGGGTTCTTACCATAAGTGAGGCATTAATCCTAGTCTGAGAACTTTATGTATATTAATTTAGGTCTCACAGTAACTCTGTAATATAGATATCTTGATTATCTCCATTTTTCAGAGGAGGAAACTAACCCATGTTGGTATCTTGCTCTGGTCACAGAGTTAGGGAGTGGCTGAACTTGAGTTTGAATCCAGACAGTCTATCTTTAGAGTCACTAAACTATACAGCTTCTTAAATCAGGATTTTAAAAACTTAGAGGAGTTTAAGTAATTCTAGAGGATCGTCTGGATTTATTCTTAATTTTAGGTTGGAATGGGCTTTTAACAGTCTCCAGCAAAATACAAATTTGTCCCAGTTCTTCTGGGGCACCTCTGAAGTTTATTAGAGCATTTTAAAGGAGTCTTTTGCTAAAGTTTTCCATTCTTTCCAGTGGTCCTCTAAGCAAGTAGTTTCCCAGCTCTTTCCTTTTCAGCACTTTTAAATACTAGGATTTTTGGCAGCATATTTTAAAGGTACTAAAGGACCCTAAAGCACATGAAACAAGTCAGCTATAATTAACACACAATTATCACTGCCGTATGAGACTGTCTCACAGCATCTCTAAAAGCTTCAATGGTTTTCCACTGGGTTGTCCTTCATTCTGGAAAAAAGAGTATATGACTATTTAAATAACCAAGTAAATAACTATTTACTATTCTTTCCTGACTCTCTTAAACTCTCACAGGCCAAAGAGGGTTACATATACCAGTAAAGAGGAAATGCATAATCTTTCTTTTGCACAGGCCTAATTCCTGTTTTTTAGGGCTTTAGGTGAACAGAATGAATTTATCATCGTGTTTCAGTATCAGTATTCATCTTTAATATGACTCCTCTATTTTTGTTACATTTATTTTGTTATATTTATTTCATAATATAATGAATGCACATAAAAAATGAGTGCACATAAAAAAACAGTATAATATGCCAAGCTATATGTTCTTCCCTATCCTTTCACCTGTCTTTCTCTTCTGTCCTCCACCAAAGGTAAACACCTTTTTGAAGTATTGTCCAAAATCTGCAATAAAAAATTGAAACAATTGCAAGAATTCTGCCTTGACTTTTTAGTAGATACGTATCAATTAATGAGAACAAACAATCCTATTCTATACTGCATTAGATAACTCAAGCAACTTTACATATAACAGACATTGCTATTTTAGTGTGTATATTCTGGCAATGATAGTAATTTATACATATTGTTTAAATTTTGGCAGCACACCATTGAAGGGTTTGTGGTCTACTGATGTACCAACATTACACTAATTGATAATCACTGTGGTGTATTAAAGTTGACATTTAAGGTCACCTGATCTTAACTTAGATTTGACCCAATCCTTCTTCTACTGGTCAGTGTATCCCAAAGCCAAAATATGGCTCCTGGGACAATGGTAATTATGTTGCTAAAGTATGTTTCCAAATGCAGTGTCATTTCCTAAAGTTGTTTTGTGTATTTTTTAATTTCAGTTTTTTGTACGTCTTCAGTCATGCTACAGGATTTGCTCAACTACAAAGATTCTTTATTTTTATTAATTTGTAAATGCTCCAATGTGATACTAAACAGGGCAAATATAGAGAAAATTATGCAAATACATGAGCAATTAGAAACACAAGGAAGAAAATATTTAACATAAGTTCAGGTGTAGTAAATGTCTTCTCTGAATTATAATTGGAAATTAATATTAGTGGTCTGTAAGTTAAATATGTTTCTAAAATTCACATTTTAAAAACCAGTGTTGATATAATTATATTAATAGGAAGATATAAATGGTCAAGATGGTAGTTCAGTTTTATTTGTACACCTGAAGGCTTATTGGCTTAAATTTTCATATTGACAAAATAGTTAATAAATTATTCCTAGGAAAGAGAATAATAATATATGAATGAGAGTACAATTAAAAGATCAACCAAAAATAATTTTCTCTTTGTAAAGTTGATGTCTTAGATGTCGTGTTTAGACTATGCAATGAATTTCTTCCTTTATTTTAGATTATGAAAACTTTGGAAAACAGTATAATTTAGCCTTGGGTTTATTTCCTCAGAAAATTTCTTTTATTAATCAGTTATCTCACATTTATTTTTTTAAGTGAGCTTTTTAGAGAAACAATAACACAAACTCTATATGAATCAAAACCACTAAACCCATTTTGTAAATAGGACTGTTTTAGTAGGGTGGGCTAACAAATAGACCTTACAAATGTATAAGGGCTGAAGCAAAATAAAAAATAATATTTTGATCATTCACTAGTTCAAGGCTGTTCCAGGTCAGTGTGGTAGGATTAAAGAGTATGCAGGTGAATGCTATACCACAGTCATTCCACAACTCAGGCTGGTGAAAGTTTAGCCTTATTTATTTATTTATTATTTATTTATTTATTTATTTTTCCTTTTTTTTTTTGATGTTAACCAATCTGCTTTATTTCTTTTTTTTTTTTAATTTTTGTCAATATACACTGTATATGATTATTATGGCCCATCACCGACACCTCCCTCCCTCCTCCCTCTCTCCCCTCCCCCCCCAAGAATGTCCTTTCCGTTTGCTTGTTGTAACAACTTCATGAAAGTATAGTTGTTAGTTTAGCCTTATTTAAAGTTTGACTTTCAGGGTTGTCTTACTTATCAATATCCAGCTGGCAGAGGGGAAAATAGCAGAGAGGATCACGCATGGGAAGCATTTTAGCATCTGCCCTTGAAATGGAACATAGGACTTCCACTATTATTTCATTAGTTAGTACTCAGTCACATGTTCAGACCTTACTGCAAAGGAAGCTGGGTAATATAGGATATTTAGACGGACAAGGAAAACTGCTTTTGACAAATGGTCCATAGAATCTGCCACAGTAACTTTTTTAGAGAGACTCTCAAAGAGAGACTTTGCTTTGGGATCTGGCAGATCTGAGGTCAAATCTTGCTCTTCCTCCAACCACTTGAGTAACCCTGGAAAAAACATTTATTCTCTCTTTACCATAATCTATACATTTAAAACAGAGTGATAAAGACATCTACACACCTACCCTCAGAAGGACTATTGTGTGAACTGAATGAAATAAGTAGTGGATAGAAGGTGCCTACAGTGTCTGACTCTGTGCAGTAAAAAATGGTACGATTTCTTATTTTGTTAAGTATAAATATATTATTTTATACATTATAATAAGTACATTAACCCTTTCACCTACCTGCCAGCAAGAGTATCTCCCTGTTTGGTGGTTTTGATTCATTAGAGTTTGTAATATGGATTCCCTAAAAAGCTCCCTTAAAAAAAATGTGGGATAGCTCATTAATTTAATTTAATTTAATTTTGTGATTTCTTATTTTCTATTGAAAAAGGCATTACAAATTTTGGTTTAAATGTTGGAACCTTGGAAAACAGATTCTTGAGAAAATGCTACCCAATAGTGGTTTAATTTGTAGGTGAGCAAAGTCTGCCACATGGTTGCAAAATAGTTTGAAGAGGTCCCACAAGGTTCTGGTTCATAGAGTGGAAAAGTATATTTAACTCCAGAAAAGGAAAGTCCAAAAGATTTGAGCCGTGTCAGTTTTGTGCTAGCCTTGGTGGCTGTCACAGCTCCACTGGCTCTCTTACTACTCCCTTTGCTACTGTTGACAAACCTTAAAACCTGAAAATATGGGGTGGGGGTGATTGTTGGGGAGCAAGCGTGCCACAAACTGAAAAAGACAGGGGAGCAGCCACCTAGAAAAAAACTGATGCCAACGTAAATCAATCTGTTTTAATTTGTGCAGGCTGAAAGACTGGTAGAGTTATACTGCTGAATACTGGCAAGATTAATATATTTTCCCAGTTCACTACAATCATACCAAAACAGAAAATGAAGCTACTTAGTAGGAGATGATTAAAATGTCTACAAACTAATAAAATTTACTAACAGTCTGCTGTGATATTGCTCAAAAATGTGGGAAAATATGTTTATATCAATCTTTTAGTGTCTTGGGGAACAGTTTTTTGGAAGTATTCAAGTTGTTTATAGAAGGCAAAAGATGCAGTATGCAGTAAAACCATGGAATATGTTTGCTTGTTTTACTGCTTGCCAGGAGAATAATCTCTGCTGGTTGTGTGCTTCCTCTGTGCTTAATCTGGTATCATAAATAACCTCATATGTAGTCTGCTACCATTTCACAGACTGTTCCACTCTTGCACTCCTGATATACTTTACAAAAG